>NC_081559.1:155901205-155923582 GCF_022355385.1 Mustela nigripes
TCACAGACCTGTACCCCTGGGGATAAAAATATATGTTTATAAAAAAATAAAAATTAATTAATAATTAAAAAAAGGGGGCACCTGGGTGGCTCAGTGGGTTGGGGTTTCTGCCTTCAGCTTGGGTCATGGTCCCGGGGTCCTGGGATCGAGCCCCAGGTCGGGCTCTCTGCTCAGTGGGGAGCCTGCTTCCTCCTATCTCTCTGCCTGCCTCTCTGCCTACCTGTGTGTAATTTCTGTCTATCAAATAAATAAATAAAATCTTTTTTAAAAAAAAGTTTAAAAAAACTGTTTTATAATCAAGTGTTAATATCTCCTGTCATTTATTGACTGTTGTAGTGAAAATGAAAAACAAAGGGTTGAATGGTTACAAAATGGTTGTGAGTACATTGGTTGTTTGCCCCCATGATTTCCTGGATGACTAGGAGCTGTGACATCCCCTGCCCAGCATCATGAGAAGATCGAACTGCATATCAGGAAAAAAAATCCAAATTCAAAACTTGAAGTACCATGTCTACTGATGTGTATCACTTTTGCAGCATTGTAAATTGAAAAATCATTAAGTTGAACCAGCATAAGTCTGGAACCATCTGTACTTTAGAAAATAGAAGAATAAACCACACTTGTTTAATGGTCACATGGCATGGGGGTACACCTGGCTGGTTCAGTCAGAAGAGCACAGGACTCTTGATCTCAGGGTCATGAGTTTGAGTCCTACATGGGGTGTAGAGATTACTTATAAAATTGTTTTTTAAAACTTACAAATATAGTTACCATCAGGGAAGAAAGGGATCAAGGTGCAGAGGACAAGAATTAGAGCTAGAAATTCTCTCAGTGTGACTCAGTGTATAGATTTGACCTCAGAACCACATCAATTCTTTACACAGTTAAAAAATAATCTTAAATCAAAATGAAAAGAAAACAATTCCTAAAAATTGAAAGCAAATTAAACAAATGAACTTCACTTTTGTATTGAGCTGACAACATAAACACTGAAAGGAATTAATCCAAGTATTTTAAAACACTAATTTTAAAACACTATGTATCCCTAGTGGGATAGACCTTAAGGACAAAAATAACTTTAAAGAATCTTAAACTGTTTCAGACATCATACTGTTAGTAATGACATTATTATTGTTATTCTGAAACATAGTAAAGCAGAAAGTAATTGTGTTAATATTGTTTGGAACCAGGATTTTAGGCAGAAGAGAGAAAATATGCAAATACAAAATCAAAGAAGCTAAATAAAAAACCATGCTCACTAAATCCAAATTCAAAATATTAGCTCGAACTCATAATGTATTTTACACTAAATATTTTTTATCATTCTGTCCACTGAAATAGCCTGGAAACAGTGACGAACTTGTAAGCAACGGCCAGCCCTACAACAAGTTTGTGATCTTTAAATATCATTTTTCACAAAAGGAATTAAGCCTCCTTGGAGAAATCGCTGATTCTAGGTTTGCAGCAAGAAATCTACAAAATGTGCCTAGAACATTTGTCATAGCAGACAGCAAGGAAGTTATCAAAAACTACTGCGGTTGTATCAAAGATTCAGAAGCTAACAGCGAGAGGCTCTCACAAGCAAAAGATGGAAAATTTTGAGAACCAGTAAGAGTAATGACCGCAATATGAATCACACAAAATATGTAAGTTCCATGAGATCACAACAAAAATGTATTCATCACCTTCAGAAGATGTAAAGAACCAATGTATTATTCTGAAAACATGCAAATACAGGGCAAGAATCAAGGATTTAACCTGCCCTTCCTATACAACTGAGTCTCAGGGTAACCAAATATTTTTCAAGGAAAATCTTCTCTTTAGAGAAGTCTTCTGAGCTAATAAATGAAGGAATATTATCATTTTGCAACCCCTACTGAAATACTGGATCTCTACATGATGATGACCTAGAACAGACAGACAGCTGGCCTCTATGTGCCTTCTGAGAGAAGTTCTACGATACCACCTATGAAGACTTCTCAAGGAAAATTTGTACATGCCTCAGATCAGATCTCCAATTCTGGAATGTAAGTCTAACAACTTATTTGCGGGAAATGCTGGTCAGAGAACAGGTTATGGATGAAATGACATCTCAGGTTGCAAAATACTAAATGTGAGAGTCTATTGGACAAATGACTCGTGTTCTTCTGTGTCTAAATTGAAAAGGGGAAGGGGAGGAGGGAGAAGAGGCCTCTAGATTGAAACAAATTTCAGAGAATTTTTGGACCTGATTGATATAATTGATTCTTTCTAAAGAGTGGGGGTGGGGGAATGAAACAGGAAAATTCTAGTGTTGTCCATTTTTAGGTGTGATAACAGTTATGAGGTTTCAGTTCTTAAAGAGTCCTTATCATGTAGAGATATATAAGGAAAGAGTTAACAGGTTAAGTGGTTTACTGTCTGGGGCTTGCATCAAAAGAACCCATTCAGGCTGGGAGGATGGGTAGTGATGGGGACAGAAGTGAAACCAAGTCAGACTTGAGCTAGTAACAGCTGGAGCTGGGGGATGGGATTTCATTACACGGTTCTCTCTACTCTTACTTGCATTTCTAATTTTCTACTAGGAAATGTTAAGATGAGGAGCACCTGGGTGGCTGAGTCAGTTAAGCTTCTGCCTTTAGCTCAGGTCATGATCCCAGGGTCCTGGGTTCGAGCCCCACATCTGCCTTCCTGCTCAGTGGACAGTCTACTTCTCCCTGTCCCTCTCCCCCTGCTCCGCTCTCACATGCACATGTACTCTCTCTCTCTCTATTAAATAAATAAAATATATTTAAAAAAAAAAGAAAAGTTAAGATGAGAAAATTCAAGTCACACACACACACACACACACACACACACACACACACACACACACATCCTGACCTTCCCTAACTTCTTATTCTTGAGCAGAGGATCTGGGTCAATAATGGATGAGTAGTAGGGTTTTGTTTGTTTGTTTGTTTAAATAATCAAGACATTTCCTTTTTTAAAGACAGTCATGAGCACAGTCTAATTGGAAGAGACTATTCTATGCTAAGACCATGAGCTGAATCCTCTGCTTCACATTCTGGATCTGTCCTTTTGGAAACTTTAAATGAAGACTCCTGAATAAGAAGGTAAATCTGGAGGTCAAGGTCCTAAAATACTAGTATTGAAACATAAAAACCATTCTCCTTTGTTAGCATGTAAATGAAAATCCTCTTGCAGAAGCTGGGACTTGTGGCCAGATGGGTGCAGAGTGAAACAGAGCGTGTGCCGACACAGGGGGTCATTCACAGAGCATTTCCTGGGCAAAAATCCTAACCCTTGAAATAAAGGTAACAGCACTGCCTGGACAGGATGAACATCTTGTTACAGAAGGCAAATGAGTTCAGAAGACAACTCATGGCCTCGGTCATTTATCTAGGTGGCAAATTCAGGACAAAAGCATTCTCAAAGCCTGGTGGGTGCTGGCGAGCAGTGAGTAAAAAGGAATTGTATCTCACATCTCCTTTTCCCCATCACCTTATATCACTTTTAAATAGATCATGAATGATATTTTTAAAGACAGATGCAGTCCCTTTTCCCCTGTGGCAATAACGCAGTGAGAGCTCATTTATTTAGCATCCTATTGATTAGAAAGGAGGGGTATGATACAATGAGTATTGATCGCCGTAAAGATGACCCAGAGGCAGCAAAATGTCCTGAAGAGGTTTGTGACTCATCAAAATGCAATTATATTCCAGAGAGGCAGAGCTTTATATATCTCATATTGGATTAAATTTATCTGATAAATGTTCAGCTGCATACGGCAATGTGAAATCTACATAATCAGAATACTCGCCTCCCCAGAAGAACATGTTCTCTGTCCAAGCTACACTGGCATTCCTGCCTTTGGATCTAAACAAATATGACTTCCGCCAAAATATTTACTCCATCACATGAAGATTTTGGAGAAAACAGACTTAAAACTGAATTGGAAAGAATATGGTAGAAAATGATAGCCCAGTACATAAGGGGAGGCTCCCAAATCTATCGTGTGTAAGGAAACAATATACGTAAAGTCCTATGTATGTGCATAATCAGTAAGGGCTCCTGGGTGACACCTATGGTTATTATTATCATGTTAGAATTATTAATATCTTACTACACCTCCTGTAGGTCCTTAAAATAGAACTACATGGATGCAAATTGGGCTGTGCCCTCAGAAGAGGAGTGGGTGTATGTTTTTGGTCTTAGCTTGAGCTCAGATTCACTTGAACACAGTGCAATCTAATAACCACCATGCTATTCTTCATTTACTGCTTTTAGTTTATCCCAAATAAGCAAATACACATAAAGCAGGAAAAAGAACAAAAAGACCATTCCTAAAATGCAAAAATCTTCCTGGGAACATGCTGTGAGCTGGGTTGTCCAGTGGAGACCCTCAGCTGATATAAAGCAGCAGAGAATGTGATGTGTATCTATACAGAAAGAGATCTCTTTTTCAAGAATTGACTCAGGCAATGATGGAGGCTAGCATATCCAAAATCTGCAGGATAAACAAAAAGGCTTAGAACCAGAAAGAGCCAATGCTACAGTTCAAGTCCAAAGATCATCTGCTAACAGAATTCACTCTTGCTTGGGGGTCGGGGGGTTGGGGGGCACGGAGAATCAGTCTTTTGTTCTATGCAGGCCTTCAACTGATTGAGCAAGGCCTCGAGCCCACCCACATTGGGGAGAGCAATCTACTTCATTCAAGTTCACTGATCTAAATGCTCATTTCACCCAAAAACCCCCTCACAGAAATATCAGAATATTGTTTGACCACGTATCTGAGCCTCATGCCCAGCCAACTTGACACATAAAATTAACCCTCACAATCTCTCTCTCTCTCTCTCTCTCTCTCACTCACATACATTTCTCTTACATCTTGAGCAACAGTCATCCCAAAATGAGGAAGGAAGCATCTAGGTTGGGATGCCAAACACCAGGGTTCTTGTAGAAACCTCCAAAGAAACCACGTGCCCAATGAGAACATCACTGCATCAATTCCAAGGTATGATTTTATCTCTTCTTCTCTAATGAGAAAAATAATCCATTGATTGAGAAAATAGGCATGATTTATCTAAGATGCTATTTTTCAAACCCATGAGCTAAATACTATGTTCCCATGTATAGACAGAGAACCTCTTTTCAGTTAAGTGATTTGCCTTAGCATCTATCAGCTAATAGAAGAATCTAAGTCTGAATGCAGAGCTGCAAATTCCATATGACTTGTGACTTCTCTTTATGCCTGTGCCAGAAGTAAGGAAAGCATGAAGTGCAGACAAAATGCCTATAACAGAAGAAACCTGTGACAGTCAGTCTGTCACACTATATGTGGTTCCATGGTTTCATGTGGGATTAGGAATGCTCATGCACATGTACGTCCAAGCCAATAGACTGAAAACCATACCTCCTCTTCTTTTTAAAAAAAACTTTTATTTATTTATTTGGCAGAGAGAGATGCAGAGAGATGCAGGGAGAGAGGGAACACAAGCAGGGGGAGAGGGCGAGAGAGAAGCAGGCTTCCTGCTGAGCAGGGAGCCCAATGAGGGGCTCAATCCCAGGATCCTGGGATCATGACCTGAGTTGAAGGCAGATGCTTAACGACTGAGCCACCCAGGCGGACCCCTATACCTCATCATCTAAAGAGATGCTTTTGGTAGCAAGACACACCCATATTTCCCAATCTGTCACACCCACTTGATGATCATCACCTGTTGCAGGTTCTCACTGAGGTTCTGGAAAGGCCCTCACCAGCCATTTGCTGGGTCTCTTATCTCCTCCAACCCCAAACTTAGACTAAGTTTGCTCATAGTTTGGGCAGAGCTATTCCAAAGAGCTGCTGAGAGGCAGGCAGCCAGTGGCAAGGCTGTTCTTTGATTACTAGCTGGCCTCTGCTAGCACCCCTAGTGACCCACTCCAGGGCTCCCCTTGGGGAACCACATCTTGCACTCACACTCAGATGTACCCTAGTTTATGGCTGGGTGTTCCAAGAGTGGACACACCAAGCCAGAGAATCGTAAGAAGATTGGAATAGAATCCTTGTGCTGTTTGTTTTTTAAAGTGTGTGTTAGTATTGGGGCTAGAAAAAGAAATCTGTTTCTTCTTCCTATGCCCTCCCCCCAGACAACCCTACTCCTGCTTTTGTTCAGTGCCTGATCTCAAGTAAGACTGGGAGCCTGGGGACTGCACAAGAGGCTGAGTGCTAGGCAGAGCCACAGTCATGCCCTCCAGATACAGACATAAAAATAACATGCCAATCCATAGAGTATCACCCAACAGGTGCATCCAGGGCAAGGCACATCCATCATGGCCGACTTCTAGTGAGAGTGAGAAGCAGAAAGGAGAAACTCCTTTCCTTCTGTGGTGCCTTTTATAGCAAACAGTGAGCCAGTCCGTGCACATTTGCCAAAGCTCTGAAAATCACGGCTAATGTGAAAAACAATGCAAGAGCTGTTAGTCCACACCAGGGAAGCCACGTGCAAGTAGTAAATTAGAAGAGATGAGAGGTAACAACAGACTGTCCAATGCAACAATAATGACCAGAAACCACGAAAGTGGTTGCCTTCATTCAAAAAACATGTTACTAGCAATAAGGTAATACCTGGATTCCTACAAAGAAAAGAAAATAATACTTTAACACATTCAGATCTCAAAATGACACCAGGAGGTACTTCCATAGTCTTTATGATGATTTTTCTAGGTAAGGAGATAGGTCCAGATCAGTAAGTAAACTTGCACACAGTAACAAAACTAGTAAAGTTGGTCCCACCAGGATTCAAAACCAGGAAGTTTGACTCCAAAGTTGAAAACCATAACCCACCACTCTGTTACACCACATTCTAGCTTTGTAATTGTTTTGTGATTATGAGACAGTTGTCTGGACTGTTGGGATTTATCATTTTTTAATTCTCACTTTTTTTGCATTATAATATCACATGTATTGGTTTCTCATAGAAACTATAATAAAATTTTGTATTTTCTAGCTATTTCATAATTTGGACTTTTTTTTTCCCCACCAAATAAGCTCTTGTCTGTGCTATTCCTCTAGCATTTTCCATATATGTGGTGGGTCAAATTTTAACCTAAAATGTTTTATGTAAAATATGAGAAATATGTTTGTTTATGTAAAATTTGTTTATGTAAAATAGGAGATACTTCCACCATACTATGTTGTTTCATTGAACTCTAGTTTCTTTTTCACATATCTGTGAGTAAGATGACAGGAAACAGAAGTAAGTGGGTTTTCTCATTTCATTGTTTAGAAAGTTTGTGGGTTTTTTGTTTGTTTGTTTGTTTTTTACTTAGGGTCTTCCTAAAACTATACCACGGAAATAATCTCATTTGACATCTGGCAACAGGTGAACAATCTGTTTCAAAGTGAATAAAAATTTTATAGGAGTTTTTTTTAATGCCGTTCCAATGCCTTAAACTGCTCTCATGGCGTCACAGGTTGTGCTGTGATCTAACTTCTTAGTTACCGTGACATCGTAACTTCTTGAAGACTCCATTCTCTCAACTGCAAAAAGGAGCCCATAATCCCTACTTCTTGGAGTTAGAAGATATACCTAAATAATAAAGATAAAGACCCAACACAAGCCCAGTACAAGGAGGGACACAATGAAAGTTAAAATCCCCGTGGTTCTCCATGGTCTGAGTTCTACCAGTCACCATGTTGGGTCCGTTATCAAAGGAACGAGACTGAGACAAAGTTATGCAAAGCCTTATTCTATGCCAAGCATTAGAAGTCAGACTGTCCGGCCAGGGCCACCTCCGAAGAGAGCGACGCCCCTTGGTCTTACAGGCTAGTTTTTATAGGGCACAATCGCAGACCTCTGCATATGTGGCTTTGGCTGATTGGATGTCTCCTACCTGTGTGCTTTAGTAATGGTTACCTGGAACCAATACTAGTAACAATTAAGGCATTTATTAAACAACAAAATGGCCTTGTTTTAGGTGTGTGTTTTAGCAACAGTTACCTGGAACTGATATCCATAACTGTTGAGGCATTTATTAAACAACAAAATGTCTACCTAGGCAACATGGAGTCACTATGGCTAAGTCGGCCCAGGCAGGCCCTAGGGGGTTAACATGTTTTAACTGGAATCCACCCCAACAACCAGTCACATGACTTTGGATATTCTTGATTCTTCTAGAATTCTATTTCCTTGTATGTTGGTCTAGATATCAAAGGGTCCCCCTTACTCTGACTCTGTGATTCCAAGATGTCCTCTGTCTCACCCGTGCCCCTCATTGTGCTCTCTACCCCCCCACCACACCCAGACTGCTGCCAGATTTTGGCATCCCTGCTTGCAGCCATTATCTCCAGGACATCCAAATTGAACTAAATGTGCCGATTATGCTCTACTCAAGTAATTGCACAAATTTGAGGCTGCCTCTATTAAAATGAATATTTGGGCTGAAGAAAACTCTGCTTGGAAAAGAAAAAAGATACTCAAGGGTGCCAGAGAATTTTCTTAATGCTTTTAATAATCTGGAGTTGGCAGAACTGAGCACTCCTCCAAGCAATGGAAATATCTGTCTTTGCCTTCATCCAGCATGAGCATACTCTAGTGTTACTGCACTACCACTTCTCACTACTGATTGTCATCTCATTTCATTTGGACACTGGATCAAAGAGAAAGTAAACCGGGGGTGAATAAATCCAACAATAATTACATACTATCTGCCATTTATTGAGCACTTATGTTGTGTCTAAGTACAATCATTAAGACATATTAAGCAATACCTACAATCATACTGTAAAATATGTAGTATTTATGAAGTAGGAATTTTAATTATCCTTATTTTACAGATAGGAAAACTGAGGCAGAGAAGTGAAGTGCTCTGACTTAGAGCCCACACTCCTTACCAGCACACTAGGGTGCCCATGATGACAACAGTCACAGTGATGATAGTTTATATTTAGTGAGTGTGTGCAATGCACTGGGCACTTTACAAATGTAATACAAAGGGGAAATTTGCTCATTAAAACAAACAAACAAAAAGCTTCTTGGGATGCCTGGATGGCTCAGTTGGTTAAGCGTCTGCCTTCGGCTCAGGTCGTGATCCCAGGCTCCAGGGATCGAGTCCCACACTGGGCTCCTTGCTCATAAGGGAGCTTGCTTCTCCCTCTGCCACTGCTCCTCGCCCTGCTTGTGCTCTCTCGCGCTCTCTCTCTCTCTCTGACAAATAAATAAAAAAGAAACAGCTTCTAAAATCCACATTTTAGGGAAGGAGCAAAATTTATCTCAGAGATACATGGTATTTTTGTTTATTCCAGTGGTTTTCTATCCTCATTATGTATTAGAACCACCTGGAAGCTTTTTAAAAATACCAATATCCAGGTGCACCTGGCTGGCTCATCAGTAAAGCACATGACTCTTGACCTCAGGGTTGTGAGTTCAAGTTCCACAATGGGCATGGAGCCTCCTTTAAATTTAAAAAGAAAAAAGACTCACAGTATCCAAAACCTACCTTCGGTCCTGGGAGTGGGACTCAGGCACCACTCATTTTTTTTTTTTTTAAAGAAAGAAATTTTTTTTTTAAAGATTTTATTTATTTATTTGACAGACAGAGATCATAAGTAGGCAGAGAGGCAGGCAGAGAGAGAGGAGGAAGCAGGCTCCCTGCTGAGCAGAGAGCCTGATGCGGGGCTCCATCCCAGGCTCTGGGATCATGACCTGAGCCGAAGGCAGAGGCTTCAACCCACTGAGCCACCCAGGCGCCCAGAAAGAAATTTTTTTAAAGAAAATTAAAAAAAAAAATTTTTTTTAATCACTTTTTTTTTTTTTTAGGTTTTGGCTTTAAAAAAAAAGCCTTGAAAACAGCGTTGGCTGTTTGTGACTGGTTGTCCCTAGGGTTTCATTACAGGCTTAGGTTCTGGTTTGCTTATGCCTACTGGTTCCCTTGTTGAATTAATTTAGTAGGCTCAAGAAGTAGAAAGACACAAAAAGTCAATATGGGGAGATCAACTGGGGGAGAGATCATTTCATAATGATCAGTACTTGAAGTACATGAAACAACTTATTTGGAGGCACCTGGAGTCTTGGAAGCTTGACTACTCTACATTTTCCTACAAATGGACCCTGAGAGCCTTGTTTGGAGTTTCTAGCTGGGGAGCACCAGTTACTCATATGCCCTTGGCCAAAAAACAATCCTTGTCTACTGGGGAATGTCATCCTCCTGGACCAAGCGTGCAGCTTCTGGTGGGCTGCACAAGGATACATGAGGGAAGAAGGGGACATCCACCTGGCCAGCCAAATCAACCATGATGGTCAATGGAGTGACAGATGTCCCCCTCATATCCAGGTCTCAGTCATGTTTAAGAGCTTTGCCAGTGAGTCTGACACCAGGCAGGTTGAGAACCACTGGTTTACTTTAACCAGCACATCTGGGACCATTTTCGGTGTGAATGTGACTAGGAAGGAAAAGATGTCAACAAAGAAAAAAAACATTCTGCATAAGAAAGGAAGGAGACTTTGGAGTCCTCTTCAGGTAGGAAGAAGAGTTGGGAACACTAGAACTGAGAGAAGGGACTATTTGGCAGAAGAAAAGATTAGCGATCCACCCACAAGATAGCGGGTGAGACCCTGAGGGAAAGGGTGGTGTTCTGGGTTACAACACGTGCATACAACACTCTAACACTCTTGCCCAGGTGCACACCCTTTGCAATACGACTTTGCAGCTCCCCTCCCCCAAAAGGAGAGTCCTTTTCCCCTACTCTTGAATCTGAACCAGTCCTGTGGCTTGTGTCAACCTGAAGAAGGCAGCAGGAGTGACACAGTGCCTGTTGTAGCCCAGATGGCAGAGACCTTGCATGCTTCCACTCACCACCATGTGCATGAGCCTAGTGGGATCTGCTGCAAGTTGAGAGACCACATGAAAGAGAGACTACGTGTCCCCGCTCAGCCGCCAGATGTGTTGAGAGCTCAGCGGAGATCACCAAAACAACCCACAGCTAACTCAAGATCCAAGGGGGAATGCAACTGAAACCAGAAGAACCATGTCCTTGATCTTCACCTGTTAAGGCACAGAACTGTGACCACAACGTTTCGGGATGATTTGTTATGTAGCAACAGCTAACTAATGCAGATGGCTAGGGTTGGCCCTCAGCACAATGGAAGGCCTCTAGAGGACTGACACCGAATCCTCTGTTCTAGGTTGTTGTCTGGTCTGTGCTATAAACCGTCTCACCAGCCCCAGTGAGGCCCACATCTGCAGTAGACACAGGCACCTTGCTTAATGACACTTTTCCTAGTGAATAAAGGGGTGGGGGTGGTGAGTAACAGGAGGACAGTCACAGCAGCGGAGGGGCAGAGGGGCTCAGGAATCCTGCAGAAGCAGGAAATCAGAGTGGGGAGCCATTAGGAGAAACCCCCCTCCTCCCCACCAAGAACTCAGAGCTATGAAGGAGACAGATGGAACAATGTGGAAGGACCTCCAAGGAGCCGGTGGGGCTATCAGAGGAAACAGCAGGCTGGCGGGCTCAGGAGCACACCTGCAGCAGACCCAGGGGTCTGTCGCTATCATTCCATCACCTCACCCTAACCGGGAGATGATAGTGACCTTCATATTGTAAGGGTAAGGGTTACAAGGTGAAATAACCTCCCCAAGATGACTCAGCAGGGAAGAGGAGGAACCTGGTCTGGCTGACTTGAGAGTCCTCTGGGTAATTAGGTGGTGAGAACTCTGAACGCTTATTCCTAAAACTCGGAGCCTCCAGGCTGCCAGGGATGTGGCCGTTCGTGGCCCACTGGCCTTACTTAGAGATGGGGTAAAGTGACAACAAACCCCAGATTTAAATCCTCCCGTCCCACTCAGATGCCACCCCAAGCAGTCCCCTGGGATTTTTCCCTCCGGCAAATGGCTCCAATCCCCCCTGTTTAGAGCCAGAGCCAGTGCTTCGGGGTCCCTGTGACCACCTGGGGGGACCGGGTGCTCGGATGGGGAGCTGGGACCAGCCTGAGCTCACGTCGGCATCAGCCCTCCCTCGAGTGATCTAATCCTGTCCCCAGGCGTGGTGGTACTGTTTCCCCAGAGCTGGTGCGGGGTTGTGATGCTGGGACCAAGCCTCAAGCACCCACCCGATGTGTTCACTGACCCTCCGCATTGTCCAGGTGGAAAAACCAAAACGTTGGCACACTAAAGCCAGGAGGTACAGGGAATATCGGGCACCCAGAAAAAGTCCCATCAATGGCTATCTCTGTCTCCCTCTGCCAGTGCAGGGTCAGAATCATCCATGTACACTTTAAGAATTTTCCCCCTTTAAGAATTATGCTTCTTGGGGCGCCTGGGTGGCTCAGTGGGTTGAGCCGCTGCCTTCAGCTCGGGTCGTGATCTCAGGGTCCTGGGATCGAGTCCCGCATCGGGCTCTCTGCTCAGCGGGGAGCCTGCTTCCCTCTCTCTCTCTGCCTGCCTCTCCGTCTACTTGTGATCTATCTCTGTCAAATAAATACATAAAATCTTCAAAAAAAAAAAAAGAATTATGTTTCTTGAGAAAAAACTGTGCCTCCTGATTTCTCTTTCAAAGTCTTAAAGGACAGGGGGTGGGAAAGAGGAGAGTTAAGCACATTAGACGCCCCCATCAGCTGGGCTTGCCCATCTCACAAATACACTCACTCTCCAGTCTGGACGGATCTGGAGCAATGATCCCCTCAGGTCCTGGCAGAGAATGTAATCCTTCAAGCAGGAACAGAGCCTTGCCATAGGAGAGCAGACAGGTCAGATAAAAATTAATTAAATGTGAAGCATCACCTCCTCCTCACGCTAATGCAAAACCAGGTTCAAGCCTCACATTTGCAAGGAGGTTTCATCACCATTAATCACGCAGTTCATGGGAGGGCAGCTGTGGTGAGAGCTAGGTTAGGGTCCCCCGGTTTCAGAGTGTGCCTGGGAGCCTCTCCACGGTGACTCATATGTGCTTGCCTCACACCCATCTCTGCAGAGGCTGTGACTCTGGTCCATTAGCATCTGTCACCAGAGGGTGACTTCACCAGCCTTCTGAGGCCCCTCTTCCAAGCCCCCCACCGCTTGTGTATTCATCTTCGGGCTGCTCTCTGCTTAGTCAACCCAGAACTGTTTCCAAGCTGCTGGCTACCTTAAAAGGTCCCTTGGAGCCTCTGCACATCCCACACACTTCCTGTTGCTAACAAATGAGTCTGAGCTTATCAGAGCAGCTTGCAAGATAATTAAAATCCGGCGCCTGGAGGGTCAACTATTGATGGGCAAATAGGACCCCAATTACCAGCCACCCACCATAAAGGACAATCTGTGCTTCACTCACTTCCCCAGGGGAAACTCAGCCTTCCTTTGAATCCCACACACGGGAAGAATCACAGGTGGGGAAAGGGGGAGAAAGTGAGAAGTTCTTGACTTTGAGTCCTGCCCTCTGGCCAACTGGCCTTGGGCAAATTACTTAACCACTCTGAGCTTAATACTCTGCCTTTGGAGAACCTCCTACCTCCCAGGGTTGTTGTGTTTAAGATAAAGTGCCTAAAGGCAAACACAGCTGTGAGGGACGCTTACCCACCCTGCCCCCCACCCCCTCACCCTCACCCCCACCCCCACCCCCCACCCCCGTTGCTGGGCCAGCTCGGCACCCTGCCCTTGGAAACCATAAGGTCAAGGCTTCAGGCCCAGCTCCCCCTGTCAGTGATTTGTGAGGGGACCAAGTTCTAACCCCTTTAAACCTACACTCCCCATCTGTGTATTAGGGGCACCCCACTATTTTTCAGCCTTCCCAAATGGCACTAGGCAAGGCAGAAGCCCAGGCTGATGGCACCGCCCAGTCTTCAGACTTCCAAGGGCTGGGGACAGAGAGCACCACCCGCAGGCTTGAAGAAGAGGAAAGTCCTTGCAGTTGGCCTGAGGGTGGGAACAGGGAGCCTGGGGTGGCGACCACAGTGGGGGTGGGGAGTCTCCTTCCCCAGCCAGTGCACACCATCTCTTCTGGAAAACAGCGAGGCGCTCCTGCTTTTCAGCTGATTCCCACTAGGACATCTGGATCTATGGGACCTGGAAGGTCCCTGAGGCCTTTGAAGTCTGTCACCAAAAGCAGGCCCTGGACAAGACCTCATCACAACCAGCTCCCTGGAGCCTTCTGGCTCTCTCCCCATCCTCCAGTGGGAGCCCAGGAAGGACCCAACCGGCCTTCAGCTCTGCAGGAGAGCACTGAACCCGCTGTACTCCCAGTGGTCTCTCTCCACCATCCCAGAAGGCAGGGCAGCACAGCACCCCCAGAACAGCCCTGAAACCAAATTCCACTGACATGCCATCCGACTCCACGTGAGGCCCTCAGCCTCTCTGGCCAGCTTCCTCCTCTATGAGATGACAAAAACAGAACCTGATGAGGTTGCTGTGAGATTTCCCTGAGAATGCAGGTGGCAGGACCTAAAGCAAGTGCTCGGCAAATGCAAGCTATTTGTCCACTGGGTGGGAAAATCTGGGAGATGGAAGCATCACGAACAGTAAGGAAGGTCAGGGACAGCAGGTCACAGAGCAGAGAGCCCATGACTGAGAACCAGAAGATCTGGAGTCATATTTGGTTTTGTGGCTTTGTAGCCATGTGACCTTAGACGTTTCACTCGACGCCCACGCGGTGGGAAGGACGCCGGTCGCACAGCGAGATCATGGTAACGTGCATGAAAGCACGGTGTGCGGCGGCAGCTGGGGGCCAGGCATTACTAGACTCACACGAGAGACCTTGGAAATCATCTTCACAAGGACATGAATCTTGCTTTATTTAATGTCACATCTGTCTAGCACAGAGCCTGGTGCCCAATCAAAGCTCAGTAATGTTTATTTTGGAATTAATAGATTTAGCCCAACCCTCTTCACTTGGCCAAAGAAAGAACCCTGGTGCTCAGAAGAGGTAACCCAACACTCATGGAAGAACTGAGGCAGCAGGCTCCTTGTCTCCAGCTTCCTGCCTCCTAGTTCACATTCTAGAGACCTCCATTCTCAGCACCAGGAACATTCCCACTGCCCATTCCCACTGGTCCTAGCTTATTGCCTTCAGCATGCCAGTCCTTCACCCCCAAACCTGACCCCTTGAAGAGAGGCTGGGCAGAGCCTTGAGAACTTCCTACCAAAGCCCCAATCGCTCCCTCCTGAAACCTGTTGTAAGGGCCTATTCAGCCAGAGTGGCCTCACCCTGGTTGAACTGCCATTTTGTTGTAAAACTTAAATTGACTCTGCCCCCTCCCTAGGGGAACTTACTTAAAAATAAGTCCCGGATATATATACACAATGGAATACTATGCAGCCATCAAAAGAAATGAAATCTTGCCATTTGCAACAATGTGGATGGAACTAGAGGGTATCATGCTTAGTGAAATAAGTCAATCGGAGAAAGACAACTATCACATGACTCCCTGATATGAGGAAGTGGTGATGCAACATGGGGAGTTAAGGGGGTAGGAGAAGAATAAATGAAACAAGATGGGATTGGGAGGGAGACAAACCATAAGTGACTCTTAATCTCACAAAACAAACTGAGGGTTGCTGGGGGGAGGGGGGTTAGGAGAAGGGGGGTGGGGTTATGGACATTGGGGAGGGTATGTGCTATGGTGGGTGCTGTGAAGTGTGTAAACCTGGTGATTCACAGACCTGTACCCCTGGGGATAAAAATATATTATATGTTTATAAAAAATAAAAATTAAAAAAAAAAATCCCAGAAACCAGTCCCAGGTAACAAAGCCCAAATACAAGGGTGGGTCAGACCAGGTGGAGACATCGGATGGGGGGCGGGGGGGCGGCGCATACTGTCTCCCTAGTTACCAAGGAGTATGGGCCCCGCCCTTTGGACACCTTTTGGGCCCCAGTTCTGACCAAGGTGATAGGCTGGTTCAAATGTCTCCTAGAGTAAATTGTAATTTAATTGGTCACCTAGCATGACTGTGCAGCTTTCTCTTTGTGTTACAATTTCATTGGCTGCCTGTGCATGGCCAGGTCCAACCACATGGCCTTTGCCCTTAAAAGCTAGTCTGTGAAGCAGAGAGAGGTCGCCCTCTCTGTAAGAGGTGCAGCCCCGAACGTTTGGTTTGATTCTTGATGCTTGGCAGGAAATAAAACTTTCCTTGACCTTTGCTTTGTATCAGTCTTGCTCCTTTAATCATGGACCCATTATTGGGGGACCTAACACTGTCTACAGAGGGCCCCAAATCACCAGGCCAATTTGCCCTAAGTTTTGGACTGAAAACCAGCCATTCCCACTGTACCCGGAGCTGATGAGGTTGCTGCGGTCCTGGTAAACAGCCTCTTATTTCTGGAGCACCAGGATCTGTGACAGACTGAAACAAGGATGCCTGCATGGAATTTGGAGAAGCACCAGAAAATAAAAGGCACTGGTCCTGAAAGTCACAGAAGAGTCCCAGTTTGGTGACGGGTTTCCCAGCTATGCCCTGGGAAGATGAAATCCTGCCAGCCCCCACATCTGTCTGCCCCTGATCACTTCAGCCATAAGCCTGTCAGACGCCAAGAGTTAGCAAGCCAGGAGCCTTGCCAAGGTCATGCCGACACCTGCCAGGCCACAATAGCCAGACCCTCCCCTCTAGGTTTACAGGGACTTCCAAAACACAGCTCCACAGGGCTGAGGCACGGCAAACTAAATCAGAAGATGAAAACTGAACCGTATTGTTTGTATGCTGTTCATCCTTGAGAAGAAAGGATCGCTCCATTTTTGGAAGCTGGGAGACCAGCCATGGAGTTTCAAACACTGAGCTCTTCCTACCCCCAGGAGATGTGTCAGGTCCCCAGGTCTAGGTCAACACTGCTCAAAGTGTGGTGAGAAGACATGCTGTCTTCTGAGGAGCTGGGGCCAGGCCCCATTCTGACACCAAGGCAGAGCCTCTGAGGTCAGGGCCCTGAGATGTCTAAAACCCCCTGGGGGTCTGAAGTCCAACTCACGGTCTGCACTGCCTTTACCCCAAGGGTCGTGCTGGATCACTATGTTCCACAGGAGGGCAGAGAGGCATTGATGCGTGCAGGTAAGAAGTAGAAATGATGTGCTATAAAATGGAATTGGAGTTCCAGAGCTTGTGGAGGAGATGGGGCTCCTGCAGGGCGATCCAGCCTTCCGCCATGCCACTCCACAGGCCGGCAGACTTCACTGTGGGTTTGGTTTCATGGGTATCCGCAGAGGCAGGATGCTCAGAGATTTGGGGAGCCATATGAAGAGCCCTGTGCTGATCCTGAAGTCAGGGAAGAAGAATAGAGAAGAGGGCATCTCAGGAACCCACCCAGAGTGTCAGCCCAATACACAGTGGGGGCCTGGGTGGCTCAGTTGGTTAAGCATCTGCCTTTGGCTCAGGTCATGATTCTAGGGTCGTAGGATCTAGTCCTACAGTGGGCTCCCTGCTCGGTGGGGAGTCTGCTTCTCCCTTTCCCTCTGCCTCTCCCATCTGCTCATGCTCAATTGCTCTCTTTTGCTCTCAAATAAACAAACAAAATCTCCAAAAAAAAATGTTTTAAACTTTTTAAAAATTAAAAAAAAAGAACAATAGTGATAAAAGTAGCCATTCCCTTAAAGCCAGCTCTTCTGACCTGAAATCCTGTGATGTCATGAATAGTCCAAAGGAGTGGAGGTCTCCCCAAAAAGACCAGCCCTGCTGAGGAAGGCCTAGGCTAAGATTTAATTTTCCTTTAAAAAATAAAGAAATGTGTCATTCCTCATATCTCAGCATCACAGAGAAATGTGTACCCATCACACAAATAGTCTATCCACCAAAATTCATAAGCTGTATTTCTGTTTGTTTCACTCAAGCTGTGAGTTTATGAAAGAATTACTCAGGTCTGATTCCTAGCTTCCCGGCATGAACTTGGGAAGTTCAAATCCACCGCAGCTCAGCACTGGCACATACGTGTCTCCGTGCCTTTGTCATAAGGTGGGTCTAATTTACACACTGAAGAAAAGACTCAACCAGGACTGAACTTACTCGTAATACAAGTACAGAGTTATTTTTATTAGCAGATGAGAGCATCTCCCAAATCACTCTGTGGAACATGAACTCTGTCTGTAAAATGCTCCAGAGTGGTCTTGGGCAAATGGTGTGAGAAACATCACACACTCTGGTCCCCCAGACCTGGTGAGATTCACAGTGCAGTATCAACAGCTCTGAGAAAGTTTTCAGTGAGAAAAGGAGTGGGCATTTACTGTTTGGCCTGCCCAGTACCCCTCCCCCACTCTCATAACAACATTCTAGTTTACCTTTGGGGAAACACTCCTTCCCTCTCACTTGCCCTACCCCAAGCCTACATTTCATGTGGTCTTGTTTATTGCAACCATTCAGTAACCATGCTGCCTCACCTCCAACACACACACACATACACACATGCAAGATTGTTGGAGCGGAGACATATTCTTGACTTCCAGAGATTTTGCCCTCCCAATTTTCCCTTAATTTCTTTTTTTTTAAAAAGATTTTATTTATTTACTTAACAGAGATCACAAGGAGGCAGAGAGGCAGGCAGAGAGGAAGGGTAGCAGGCTCCCTACTGAGCAGAGAGCCCAATTCAGGGCTTGATCCCCAGACCCTGAGATCATGACCTGAGCCGAAGGCAGAGGGTTTATCCCACGAGCCACTCAGGTGCCCCTTCCCTTAATTGCTATAAACTATCTAGAACTACTCCCATTATTAGCCTATCTCAGTTTCTGTTGCTTGCCACCAATGAACCCTAGATGATGCCAGAGACCTATTTTCCACACACAAAAACATGAAGTTGGAAACTCATCTTACACCATATACAAAAATTAAGTCAAAATAGATCAAAGACCTCTAGAAGACTAGATCAAAGAAACTCTAGAAGGAAAGCCTTCCAGAGCATTAGCTTCAGCAATGACTTCTTAGCTACAAAACCAAAAGCATAAGCAATGAATAGAAAAATTAGATTTCATCAAAATTAAAAATGTTTCTGCAGCAAATGACGCTATAAAGACGGGGAGAAAGGGGGTGTTATGCCCGAATTGTCATGTCTGAGAGACCACCAAGGAGCCAACACCAATGTAAACACACGAGGGTTTATTCAGCAAGCTTAAGCTTGGGCCCAAGTATACCTGACACAGCGGAGTAGGAACTTGGCCCCTGAACCAGATTACAGTCAGAGTTTTTAAAGGCAGAGCAGGGGTGTCAGTAGGTGATTGGGCCACATACTACTAGTCCTATGTTCCTGTTTTTTCTTTTTTTCTTTCTGACATGATCTATTACAATGTCAAACCATGTTGTTCCTGTTTTTCCCTTTTTCATTCTGACATGATCTATTATAACGTCAAGCCATGTTATTCCTGACATGAGTCATTACAGCGATAAGCCATCCTATTCCTGATTGATCATTGTGTTTGCTTCAGTCAGTCTTCCTGGAGCGAGGGGTCATTTACCAGTCCCGGAGACCTAAGATGGCTGCCGGGGCCAAGATGACTGTACTTATGTCAAGGCTAGACTTGGGATGGGTACAGTCTGTTTTTCTTGGCCTCCACATTTCCCCCTCTCAGAGGAACCTAAGGAAGGACCCAATCAGGGGTCCTAGTTGGCCTCAGTAATAAGGTCCAGCGGTTGGTATTGTCTGAGTATCATGAGCTGAACTGTACTGACTTTGTCTTTGACAAAAGTAACTAATCTATTGATAATGCAGGGCCCAAAGGTAAGGAGGAGAAGGGGGATAATGAGGGTTACTTTTCATGCCCCGCACTGGTGTAAGAAGAGGGCATAGTATAAGTGACATTAGTGGGATACATGAGAGCAGCATAGTCTCAGCTTTAGGGGATTGTCCTGTCCAGCTGGCTCTTCCATTCTGGAACAAAGTCCTTGAGAACAGCATGTGGGTCAGCTGGCCAGACGTAGGTGCAGTGGACCCAGGGAGTAATCCCGTTGACCTTGAGAGCAATGGAAGTGGTCAGGATCACAATGTAGGGTCCCTTCCAGGGAAGCTCTAAGTCTTCTACTTGGCGGCAGTGCATCCAAATCAAGTGCCCGGGTTGGTAAGGATGTGGTTCCAGCTCCATCTCCATCTCAGTGTAGGCAGTTAGGATCCCTGCATGGGCTAGACGACTGTAATGCCTGCAGTGACTGGAGTACAGACTGATCAGTCATCGTTAAGGAGGAGGGCCCGATACCCTGTCACTCTGGTGTTTGTCATCCACTGGTCTGGTGGAGTCCGGAGAAGGCCCTCGATAACGTGTGTGGTGGTCAAGATGAGATTTTTTTTTTAAAGATTTTATTTATTTATTTGACAGAGAGAGATTACAAGTAGGCAGAGAGGCAGGCAGAGAGAGAGAGGAGGAAGCAGGCTCCCTGCTGAGCAGAGAGCCCGATGTGGGACCCTGAGATCATGACCCGAGCCGAAGGCAGCGGCTTAACCCACTGAGCCACCCAGGCACCCCTCAAGATGAGATTTTGACCCAAAGTCAATTTACTTGCATCCTTGACCAGGAAGGTCATGGCAGCAATTATGCAGAGGCAAGGGGGAACCCAGCTGCTACTGGATCTAATTTCTTGCTAAGATAGGCTACTGGCCATTGCCAGGGCTCCAGAGTCTGAGACAAAACTCCTTTGGCCACCCCTGCCTCTTCATTCACATACAAGTGGAAGGGCTGGTAACATCTGGGATGGCCAATGCTGGGGCACTCAGTAAGGCCTTTGTAATTTCCAAAATGCTCGTTATATCTGGGGCTGATTGACGGGCAAAAGTAAGATCGTCTAAATGAGCTATCGTGCAACTTCTCTGAAGTTTACTTCAAGTTGTCTAGCTTAGGTAAACAAACATTTAAAAACACTCAAATTTAGAATTTAACACCCATAAAGCTGTGTTATTAAGACATAATTTTTCTCTCTAAAATAACCCTCATTTCCAGAGATAGCCAAATCAGGACTAATTTATTTGAAAAACAAGTCCAGTTTTAACAAACTTGGCCTAATTATTTACATAAGCTCAGCAAGAACAGTGAGTGTGATCATATAGACCTTTTAGAATCTGCTTTGCTGGAACTTCTTACAAGGAACCTCTAGGTTGAACTTTTAATAGCTCTCCAGGCCAAAAGCCAAGCCACATACTTGCATCAGACATGCTTGCAATACCTGTTGATTTGGGTGAAGGCAGGGAGCCTGCTTCCTCCTCTCTGCTCAGCAGGGAGCCTGCTTCCTCCTCTCTCTCTCTGCCTGCCTCTCTGCCTACTTGTAATCTCTCTCCCTGAGGTACCCAAAGTATCCTGAGGCTCTGCACCTACCAGGGAGTGACATCCTTTACTCACCTGGTGAGGCTGCTGGGAACTCTGTAAGCAAGGTATCAGGCCAACAGTTCCAAAGGGCTTTACGACTCCAGGTTTCAAAACATCAACCTTAGAAGAGAGGAGTCAAGATGGTGAAGTAGCAGGCTGAGACTACTTCAGCTAGCAGGAGATCAGCTAGATAGCTTATCTAAAGATTGCAACACCTACAAATCCAACGGGAGATCGAAGTGAAGAAGAACAGCAATTCTAGAAACAGAAAATCAACCACTTTCTGAAAGGTAGGACTTGCGGAGAAGTGAATCCAAAGCGACAGGAAAATAGACCACAGCGGGAGGGGCCGGCTCCCAGCAAGCGGCGGAGCAATGGAGCACAAAATCAGTTTCAAAATCAAAAGTCTTTTGATTTTCAAAATCAAAAGTCTGTTCCGCTGAGGGACATCACACCAAAGGCTAAACCGGGGTGAAGCCCATGCAGGATCAGCGTGGCTTCAGGTCCCACAGGGTCACAGAAGGATCAGGGCTGTCTGAGTGTCGCAGAGCTTGCAGGTATTAGAACGGGGAAGCCGGCTACAGAAACAGAGCCAAGGAGTTAGCTCTCAGCTCCGGGTTACCTTGAACTGGTCGCAGGCTCAATGAGCTCGGAGCACGGCCAGAGGCCAGGGAGACGGGAGTAATTGGACGCTGTTCTCTGAGGGCACACTGAGGAGTGGGGCCCCAGGCTCTTGGCTCCTCCAGGCCAGAGACCAGGAGGCCCACATTTTCATTCCCGTCCTCTGGAACTCTACGGAAAGCGCTCAGGGAACAAAAGCTCCTGAAAGCAAACCCGAGCGGATTACTCAGCTGGGCCCCTGGTAAAGGCGGTGCAATTCCACCTGGGGCAAAGACATTTGCGAATCACTACAACAGGCCCCTCCCCCAGATCAACAAGAAATCCAGCCAGTACCAAGTTCACCTACCAAGGAGTGCAGTTTCAATACCAAGGAGAGCAGCGGAATTCCAGAGGAGGAGAAAGCAAAGCACAGAACTCATGGCTTTCTCCCCATGATTCTTTAGTCTTGCAGTTAATTTAATTTTTTTTCTTTTTCAATTTTTTTTTCTCTTCTTCTGCTAAATTTTTTTTAACTTTTACCCTTTTCTTTTTTAATGTTTTTTAACTAGTTTACCTAATAT
>NC_081559.1:155923682-156042780 GCF_022355385.1 Mustela nigripes
AATCACTACAACAGGCCCCTCCCCCAGATCAACAAGAAATCCAGCCAGTACCAAGTTCACCTACCAAGGAGTGCAGTTTCAATACCAAGGAGAGCAGCGGAATTCCAGAGGAGGAGAAAGCAAAGCACAGATCTCATGGCTTTCTCCCCATGATTCTTTAGTCTTGCAGTTAATTTAATTTTTTTTCTTTTTCAATTTTTTTTTCTCTTCTTCTGCTAAATTTTTTTTAACTTTTACCCTTTTCTTTTTTAATGTTTTTTAACTAGTTTACCTAATATATATATATTTTTTTCTTTTTAAATTTTTTCTTTATTTGTTTTCTTTTTTAATTGTTTCTTTTCTTTTCTTTTCTTTTTTTCTTCTCTTTCTGAACCTCTTTTTATCCCCTTTCACCCCCTCACGATTTGGGATCTCTTCTGATTTGGTTAAAGCATATTTTCCTGGGGTTGTTGCCACCCTTTTAGTATTTCACTTGCTCCTTCATATACTCTTATCTGGACAAAATGAGAAGGCAGAAAAATTCACCACAAAAAAAAGAACAAGAGGCAGTACTGAAGGCTAGGGACCTAATCAATACAGACATTGGTAATATGTCAGGTCTAGAGTTCAGAATGAGGATTCTTAAGGTTCTAGCTGGGCTCATAAAAGGCATGGAAGATATTAGAGAAACCTCTCAGGAGATATAAAAGCCCTTTCTGGAGAAATAAAAGAACTAAAATCTAACCAAGTTGAAATAAAAAAAGCTATTAATGAGGTGCAATAAAAAATGGAGCCTCTCACTGCTAGGATAAATGAGGCAGAAGAAAGAATTAGCGATATAGAAGACCAAATGACAGAGAATAAAGAAGCTGAGCAAAAGAGGGACAAACAGCTACTGGACCATGAGGGGAGAATTTGAGAGATAAGTGACACCATAAGATGAAACAACATTAGAATAATTGGGATTCCAGAAGAAGAAGAAAGAGAGAGGGGAGCAGAAGGTATATTGGAGAGAATTCTTGGAGAGAATTTCCCCAAAGGGAACAAGCATCAAAATCCAGGAGGTTCAGAGAATGCCCCTCAAAATCAATAAGAATAGGTCCACACCCCGTCACCTAATAGTAAAATTTACAAGTCTTAGTGACAAAGAGAAAATCCTGAAAGCAGCCCGGGAAAAGAAGTATTTAACATAGAATGGTAAAATATTAGATTGGCAGCAGACTTATCCACAGAGACCTGGCCGGCCAGAAAGAACTGGCATGATATATTCAGAGCACTAAATGAGAAAAACATGCAGCCAAGAATACTATACACAGCTAGGCTATCATTGAAAATAGAAGGAGAGATTAAAAGCTTCCAGGACAAACAAAAACTGAAAGAGTTTGCAAACACCAAACCAGCTCTACAGGAAATATTGAAAGGGGTCCTCTAAGCAAAGAGAGAGCCTAAAAGTAGTAGATTAGAAAGAGACAATATACAGTAGCAGTCACCTTACAGGCAATACAATGGCACTAAATTCACATCTCTCAATTGTTACCCTGAATGTTAATGGGCTAAATGCCCCAATCAAAAGACACAGGGTATCAGAATGGATAAAAAAACAAAACCCATCTATATGTTGCCTACAAGAAACTCATTTCAAACCCGAAGACACCTCCAGATTTAAAGTGAGGGGGTGGAAAAGAATTTACCATGCTAATGGACATCAGAAGAAAGCAGGAGTGGCAATCCTTATATCAGATCAATTAGATTTTAAGCCAAAGACTATAATAAAAGATGAGGAAGTCACTATATCGTACTCAAAGGATCTGTCCAACAAGAAGATCTAACAATTTTAAATATCTATGCCCCTAACATGGGAGCAGCCAACTATATAAACCAATTAATAACAAAATCAAAGAAACACATCAACAATAATACAATAATAGTAAGGGACTTTAACACTCCCCTCACTGATATGGACAGATCATCCAAGCAAAAGATCAACAAGGAAATAAAGGCCTTAAATGACACACTGGACCAGATGGACATCACAGATATATTCAGAACATTCCATCCCAAATCAACAGAATACACTTTCTTCTCTAGTGCACATGGAACATTCTCCAGAATAGATCACATCCTCGGTCCTAAATCAGGTCTCAACTAGTATCAAAAGATTGGGATCATTCCCTGCATATTTTCAGACCACAATTCTCTGAAGCTAGAACTCAGTCACAAGAGGAAATTTGGAAAGAACCCAAATACATGGAGACTAAACAGCATCCTTCTAAAGAATGAATGGGTCAACCCATTGAAAGAAGAATTGAAACCCATTGAAAGAAGAATTTTCCATGAAAAAATTCATGGAAACAAATGATAATGAAAACACAATGGTTCAAAATCTGTGAAACACAACAAAGGCAGTCCTGAGAGGAAAATATATAGTGGTACAAGCCTTTCTCAAGAAACAAGAATGGTCTCAGGTACACAACCTAACCCTACACCTAAAGGAGCTGGAGAAAGAACAAGAAAGAAACCCTAAGCCCAGCAGGAGAAGAGAAATTATAAAGATCAAAGCAGAAATCAATGAAATAGAAACCAAAAAAACAATAGAACAAATCAATGAATCGAGAAGCTGGTTGTTTGAAAGAATTAATAAGATTGATAAACCCCTGGCCAGACTTATCAAAAAGAAAAGAGAAAGTACCCAAATAAATAAAATCATGGATGAAAGAGGAGAGATCACAACTAACACCAAAGAAATACAGACAATTATAAGAACATACTATGAGCAACTCTACGCCAACAAATTTGACAATCTGGAAGAAATGGATGCATTCCTAGAGACATATAAACTACCACAACTGAACCAGGAAGAAATTGAAAGCCTGAACAGACCCATAACCAGTAAGGAGATTGAAACAGTCATCAAAAATCTCCAAACAAACAAAAGCCCAGGGCCAGACAGCTTCCCCAGGGGAATTCTACCAAACATTTAAAGAACTAATTTTTATTCCCCTGAAACTGTTCCAAAAAATAGAAATGGAAAGAAACCTTCCAAACTCATTTTATGAGACCAGCATCACCTTGATCCCAAAACCAGACAAGGATCCCATCAAAAAAGAGAACTACAGACCAATATCCTTGATGAACACAGATGTGAAAATTCTCACTGAAATACTAGCCAATAGGATTCAACAGTACATTAAAAGGATTATTCACCACGACCAAGTGGGATTTATTCCAGGGCTGCAAGGTTGGTTCAACATCCGCAAACCAATCAATGTGATACAACACATCAATAAAAGAAAGAACAAGAACCATATGATACTCTCAATAGATGTTGAAAAAGCATTTGACAACGTACAGCATCCCTTCCTGATCAAAACTCTTCAAAGCGTAAGGATAGAGGGCACATACCTCAATATCATCAAAGCCATCTATGAAAACCCCACCGCAAATATCATTCTCAATGGAGAAAAACTGAAAGCTTTTCCACTAAGGTCAGGAACACAGCAGGGATGTCCATTATCACCACTGCTATTCAACATAGTACTAGAAGTCCTAGCCTCGGCAATCAGACAACAAAAGGAAATTAAAGGCATCCAAATCAGCAAAGAAGAAGTCAAACTACCACTCTTCACAGATGATATGATACTATATGTGGAAAACCCAAAAGACTCCACTCCAAAAGTGCTAGAACTTGTACAGAAATTCAGTAAAGTGTCAGGATATAAAATCAATGCACAGAAATCAGTTGCATTTCTCTACACCAACAACAAGACAGAAGAAAGAGAAATTAAGGAGTCAATCCCATTTACAATTGCACCCCAAACCATAAGATACCTAGGAATAAACCTAACCAAAGAGGCTAAGAATCTATACTCAGAAAACTATAGAGTACTCATGAAAGAAATTGAGGAAGACACAAAGAAATGGAAAAATGTTCCATGCTCCTGAATTGGAAGAAGAAATATTGTGAAAATGTCTGTGCTACCTAAAGCAATCTACACATTTAATGCAATTCCTATCAAAGTACCATCCATTTTTTTCAAAGAAATGGAACAAATAACCCTAAAATTTATATGGAACCAGAAAAGACCTCAAATAGCCAAAGGAATATTGAAAAAGAAAGCCAAAGTTGGTGGCATCACAACTCCGGACTTCAAGCTCTATCACAAAGCTGTCATCATCAAGACAGCATGGTACTGGCACAAAAACAGACACATAGATCAATGGAACAGAATAGAGAGCCCAGAAATAGACCCTCAACTCTATGGTCAACTAATCTTTGACAAAACAGGAAAGAATGTCCAATGGAAAAAAGACAGCCTCTTCAATAAATGGTGCTGGGAAAATTGGACAGCCACATGCAGAAAAATGAAATTGGACCATTTCCTTACACCACACACAAAAATAGGCTCAAAATGGATGAAGGACCTCAATGTGAGAAAGGAATCCATCCAAATCCTTGAGGAGAACACAGGCAGCAACCTCTTCAACCTCAGCCACAGCAACATCTTCCTAGGAACATCGCCAAAGGCAAGGGAAGCAAGGGCAAAAATGAACTATTGGGATTTTATCAAGATCAAAAGCTTTTGCACAGCAAAGGAAACAGTTAACAAAACCAAAAGACAACTGACAGAATAGGAGAAGATGTTTGCAAACGACATATCAGATAAAGGGCTAGTGTCCAAAATCTATAAAGAACTTAGCAAATTCAACACCCAAAGAACAAATAATCCAATCAAGAAATGGGCAGAGGACATGAACAGACATTTCTGCAAAGAAGACATCCAGATGGCCAACAGACACATGAAAAAGTGCTCCATATCACTCGGCATCAGGGAAATACAAATCAAAACCACAATGAGATATCACCTCACACCAGTCAGAATGGCTAAAATCAACAAGTCAGGAAATGACAGATGCTGGCGAGGATGCAGAGAAAGGGGAACCCTCCTACACTGTTGGTGGGAATGCAAGCTGGTGCAGCCACTCTGGAAAACAGCATGGAGGTTCCTCAAAGTGTTGAAAATAGAATTACCCTATGACCCAGCAATTGCACTACTGGGTATTTACCCTAAAGATACAAACGTAGTGATCCGAAGGGGCATGTGCTGAATATTTATAGCAGCAATGTCTACAACAGCCAAACTATGGAAGGAACCTAGATGTCCATCAACAGATGAATGGATCAAGAAGATGTTGTATATATACACAATGGAATACTATGCAGCCATCAAAAGAAATGAAATCTTGCCATTTGCGACAACGTGGATGGAACTGGAGGGTATTATGCTTAGCAAAATAAGTCAATCAGAGAAAGACAACTATCATATGATCTCCCTGATATGAGGAAGTGGTGATGCAACATGGGAGCTTAAGTGGGTAGGAGAAGAATCAATGAAACAAGATGGGATTGGGAGGGAGACAAACCATAAGTGACTCTTAATCTCACAAAACAAACTGAGGGTTGCTGGGGGGAGGGGGGTTAGGAGAAGGGGGGTGGGGTTATGGACATTGGGGAGGGTATGTGCTATGGTAAGTGCTGTGAAGTGTATAAACCTGGTGATTCACAGACCTGTACCCCTGGGGATAAAAATATATTATATGTTTATAAAAAATTAAAAAAAAATTTTTTAAAAGTCAACCTTAGTTCCTTAAAGCTGTCTGGTCATATCTGAGTCTTTTCAAATATGACATTCCAGTCAAAGCCTTGGTAAAATAACCAGTGTTTCCAATGCTGTCCTGTTACAAGGACAACAGACTCTTATTGAACTTATGCAAATGACGGATTGCCATGGAAGAAAGAATACTTGCTGAGACCTTTTGGTTTCAGAGGGTTCAGATAGAAAGAAAAGTTGAATGCCTTGATTTGTTTACAAATGAATACTTTTACGTATCTTTAAGTTACAGATAACTTAAGAAAAAGTTTTCCTAGTCTGGAGGAGTAAACGTTACAGAACCAGTAATGCTTAAAATAAGACAAAACGTTAAGAGACACTACATTACAATCTTTCAGTTCATCTAGTTCCATGTTACTAATTCTGGTTTATTCCGAATGCAGCTTTAAAACAATTACAAATGACAAAAACTCAGAATAGATATGGTTAAATTACCAGGTGATAACCCTATCAAAACATTAGAACTTTAGGAAATGTATAGAACCTCTAGAGTAGTTACAGCATTTACCCAAATGTAACCCAAGGTTTATCATTGGTTTAGTAGTACTCCCTGAGTTACTGAGCATAGCAAGGAAAAGCCTTATGAGTCAAAGAGACCTCATTTACAACTCTGGGCAGGCAAAGAGAAAACCATTTATAGATCAATTAACCTAAGAAAACTTTGCCCTTTTAAACAGAGAGAAAACCAGCTTTTTTTTCTTTCTTTCTTTCTTTTTTTTTTTTTTAATACCAGTGTCTTTCCTTTTTATTCTTAAGCATGCAGTCTTAGATAGTGGGTTTACTGGATTTCTCTCTCATCATGAATGATGTCACAAAGGAAGGGGGATCGTTCAGATGCTGTCCTGCTTGCATACCTCGTGGGAACTTAGGAACATCTTAGCTAGGTCTGTCCATATAAGCCCTGGACTAGGCTGCTCTGTGGAATAGATGACCATTGTGCCATATGATGCCCCGCAAGACCCAGGGTGCAGCCCACTCAGACTCAGTAGCTGAAGCGGTGGAGCCATACAGACAGATTCACAGTCAGGCACTCTTCAGATTCAAACAGGTTGTACACTCCCCCCCACCCCCCCACACACACACCCCGGTATCCCTGGCTAGTGGAAAGTGATCAGTCTCCCCTTCCATTCTTTACGATTGGGTCTGGCTCAAACAGTGGCCCTGGGGCTGCTTTTCTTTTCTTTTCTTCTCTTTTAAACCTTCAACAAAATGCATTTCCCTTCCTTAAATCTTACTTACATATCTCTTACTTTCCTACATACAGAGTTGCTTCCTTTATTTCCATCAGCCTTACATTTAGCAGAATTTTGTACTTTTAGAAACACTTTAACCTCTAGTCAGTTATTAACCAATTGTGAACGGTTATAACAGAATTCTTTAGATGCCAATTTATGAATCAGTTAAGCACAAAGATGTTTACCAACAGATTTAAATATTCTTAGTTTCTTTGCTGTAAGAAGTCAAAAGCACAAACCTATGTTCCGTAATCAATGGCTTAGTATTTTATCCTCTTTGGAAAAGACCTAGATGTCCAACAAATTTAATTCCATTTGTCATCCAAGCAAAACTTTAAACTTTCAGGTTACCAAAGACCTTGAAAGCGATCTCAGCAATTACCCATTAAAACTTTGAGACAGAGAATTAACCATCAGTTTAGTCATCTCTTTGCTAACAGATTTTAACAAACAACATGAGCTTATTTGACCTCCAGTAGACTTTGAAGTTTCCTGTTTACTGCTGATAACTTAAAAGACATATAACTTAACTTAGTTCAAATACTGATTTACGTTCCACCTGGGCCCACTCCACTTTGAATGTTTACCTGAGACACGGGTGGGAAGATCTGGAGTGGGCGGTGTTAGGTCCAGGGGTGCTCTTCTTGCTCCTTGACAGTGAAGAGAGAAGGATCCGTGGTGCAGGAAGCACCAAGGATGGTCTAGAGGCCAGTTATGCAGGCCCCAAGCATGCAGGTGCAGAAACAGAAGGGGGAGACAGAAGAACAAAGCACTGCCAGAAGGCAGAGAAACGATTCCTGGTTTTAGAGCTCATCAACTCCAACAGAGGAGCAGACGCCATGTTTTCCCATCAGCAAGGGGGAAGGGGTATGGCAGTCCATGTCTGGCCAGAGAAAAGAGGGAATATTCCCGAAACAAAGGGAGTTTCGGCAGCTGCTTGGGAATATTCCTTATGGAGTTAGACCAGTCTCGAGTTAGACCAGCCCTAGTTGGCTCCAGTTATAGCCATCCATTAACACAAGAAATGAGTAAGGGAGAAGCCCCACATCTATTAGGAGGAACAGAGAGATGAAAGTCAGAGTCCCCTTACTCTCTGCTTGCCCCATTTCTTCAAACACAACAAACAACACAACAGATAACAAAAAGACAGGACAACCGCAGACCCAGTGGCCCTCCTGAGGCCATCCAACATTAAAGGATGGCCATTCAGACGTGCAGAAATTCCGAAATTTTCCCTTTTGGACTTTTGTGCTCAGGTAATGAGCTCTTTCCCTAACACCTGAGAACCGGTCAGTCATCAGAGACAGAGCAGTTGTCTGTGTTTGTCGCATCACGTCCTCAGTCCACAACAAGACAAATACATTTACGACAATTAACAAAAACACACTCACAAAGACATATGATCCGGCGCGGCTGCAAAGACAAAACTGGAAGGAAGTTAAGCCCCGACCGCAACAGCAGCTGGGCCTCCAGGCAGGGCCCGACTGCAACGGCAGCCAGGCCTCCAGACAGGAGCAAAGAGATGTCTCCCCAAGACACCCAGTCAACAGCCCGCCACGCGTCCGCTTGAGCCAGTGTCGACTCCCGTACTCAGATTTGGAATTCCTACAGGTAAAAATGCAGATTGGAGCTCCTGAAAGGTAGGAGCACAAATAGGTAAAAAACGAGTGCACTCACCAGCTGGCATAAGATCCTCCGGGTTGGGGTCCTAAGAGTCTTCCAGATCTCGGTGGGACCTCCAAGTGTTATGCCCAAGTTTTCACACCCGAGAGACCACCAAGGAGCCAACACCAAAATAAACACATGAGGGTTTATTCAGCAAGCTTAAGCTTGGGCCCAAGTATACCGGAATCAGCGGAGTAGGAACTTGGACCCAGACCCAGATTACAGTCAGAGTTTTTAAAGGCAGAGCAGGAGGGCACCTGGGTGGCTCAGTGGGTTAAAGCCTCTGCCTTCAACTCAGGTCATGATCCCAGGGCCCCGAATCGGGCTCTCTGCTCAGCAGGGAACCTGCTTCCCTTCCTCTCTTCTATGCCTGCCTTTCTGCCTACTTGTGATCTCTGTCTTAAAAAAACTTAAATAAATAAATAAATAAAGGCAGAGCAGGGGTGTCAGTAGGTGATTGGGCCATGACTACTAGTCCTATGTTCCTGTTTTTTTCTTTTTTTCTTTCTGACATAATCTATTACAATGTCAAACCATGTTGTTCCTGTTTTTCCCTTTTTCTTTCTGACATTGTAAGGTTTTATAGGCGAGATAAACATGACACCAGGCAAGGTGGGCACAAGGCAAGATTTATTAAAGGGATGCCTTTAAAGTTTCAGGCCTCAGGAGAGGGGGAGCCAGGAAAGTCGCGCTGGGAGGAGGTGGGCACCCTCGGGCAAGGTTCCTTGACTCCGGAAAGAGGAGTGGGGGAAGTTGCACTGGGAGGGAGTTGGTGGGGGTCTTTTATTGGGCCAAGGCAGGGCATGGGCTCACATCCATATATGATAGGGTATTTGGTGATTGGAGGGTATGGGGTGAGGGTCCTGATACTTCTGTTTCCTGCATAGGTATCCGGGAGAGTCAAGGTTTAAGGAAAGCGGGGGAGGGGGCTGGAAGATGGCGGGCCCCGGCGGTCACCCGGAGGTCATTTCTATTGTTCCTCCTGCACTCCCGGAGCCCACCGACCCAAGAGACATGATCTATTATAACATCAAGCCATGTTATTCCTGACATGAGTCATTACAACGATAAGCCATCCCATTCCTGATTGATCATTGTGTTTGCTCCAGTCAGTCTTCCTGGAGCGAGGGGTCATTTACCAGTCCCAGAGACCTAAGATGGCTTCCCGGGGCCAAGATCGCTGTACATATGTCAAGGCTAGACTTGGGGTGGCCTGTTTTTCTTGGCCTCCACAGGGGCATGGCATGGCATTGCACATGTGGACAGGTGCTCAGCTAGAGAAAATGAAAAGATTCTGGGGATGGGTGGCAGTGATGGTCACACACCAATGTGAATATACTTTATGCCACCGAACTACACTTAAAAGTGATTAGAATGGTAAATTTCACCTTGTGCTATTTTCCATCCCAATAAAAAAAGAAGCCTATTTCATTTCCTAGAAGCAAATTTCCCCTGGATGTATGTGGCCTGGAATTCTCCCTTTCCCCAGAACTCACAAGACCACCACAGAAAGCAAAGTTCCCAGAGAACATAATTGGGGAAAGGTTGGCACGTCACAGTATGGCTGGACTTCCGAGGATAAAATCCCGTGGTGGAGAATGGCAAGGGTGTCCCCTAACACAGGGAAGAAATAGTGGGCCAGTCTTCTAGGGAAGGAAGATGGCCTCATGTCAGGAAACTAGGATGGAGAAGGAAAGCTTTCAGCGGCAGGCCACAGAGGAGGCATCTGCTTCTCCAGGTCTTGAGATCAAGAAGATATCCGTGAGTCAGTTCCCAAGCGGGAGAACTTAGAGGAACCCTCTTTTGGAGGCAGACACCAAAGGCTGGAAACAAGACAGCCAGGCAGAGGCCTGAGATAACGCGCCCCAGCACGAACTCCCAAGACTGGGCCTACTTACCCCCACCATTCTAGACTACTGTTTACGTGCAGAACTCGGGTTGCTTAGCAACCTCAGAACTTAAAAAAAGCTTTTTGAAATTTTAGCCTGTTCTCAGCAGCTAAGTGGATCTCCTTTGGCAGGGAGTTAGGGCCCCCTTTTGCCCGGGGGATCCAGGCAGAATTACTCACCAGAATGGCACTGAGACTGCCCAACGGAAAGATGGTAATTTAGGATACCTGTGGTAGAACAGTCTCTTGTTAAATAGCCCCTCCCTCGCTCCAGGCTTCCTCCTAAAACTCATCTCTGAAGACTCTTGGTTTTCAATTGAATAAAGAAAATAATAAAACACAGCTAAGAGCTTTGGAGCTTTCATCACGGGCCGGCAACTGGACTTTGTGTGCATTTTCCCATTTCCTGTTAAACAAGCAACAATTAAGAAGTAGATAAATTTTTAATTCGTTTATTCCATTTCTTCGTCCAGTTGAAAAACCTAAGCCTACGGAAGATTAAGTTACTTGTCCAGTTTACCCAGCTGGGAATAGACAGAGCCAGGATTGAAACCCAGGCAACCGGATTCCAGAACCCACCCTTTTCTTGCCCACTTCACCCCGTCTTTCCAGCCACTGGTGCACAGGGCTGCGCATTCTGCCTCTTCCCGCTCGTACACAAAGGAGGTGGATTCTTTGTGTCCACTTCCGTCTTCTTTCTTATACACATGAAGACAATCAGAAGCACCCGTGAAACCCTCAAGTCCCATTTATCTGTTGGATGGAGCTTTTATCCACATAAAAACAGGGGAACGGACAAGGACACGATCAAATTCTTTTTATGAGTCAAACATTATCATCTTCAACACCTAAAGTAGCATTTCTCATTGCCCAGTGTCTGTACAGAAAGTCTCAAAGACACGATTAAGGAAATCAAATTAACAGTTCTCTTCCTTTGCTGCCAGAAGAGAGAGCACTGGCATTTCCCCAACCACTAATGTTTTTTAACTGGGTTCATACATTCCAAGAGACGGTGATCAGGGCCAGTCCAATATATCAGCAGAGTAGGCGAGTGTCTGTAGGCTGGGATCCAAGAGGTAAGTAAGCCTGTGGGAGGGCAGTGAGAGACCCACCTACTTCAAAAGACCTTTTCCCGTGCGGGTCACACTGTAATTCTCCCTCAAACATTGTCGAAGTAACTGATGGGCAAACAAGTCCTAATGCCACCTCATATGTGCACAACACTTTAATAACCCTGTGGAGATTTGAATATTCTTTAGGATTAAAAATCCCTTTTACTTAGCACATTTTGTCATCTTAAAAACCCTATGAGGCTGATAATCACTTTTCTTATTTTGTATGTGAGGATTTAAAGCACTAGTCATTAGCAAGGCCAGGGCTAGAACCCAAGCCTTTAACTCCAAGGCGCAGGAAGATATTTAGACTTACCAACACAATTCCTCTTACACAATTCCTTCATCCACTGGAAGCCTGAGCCTAAGCCAAGTATGTTTTGATAGGTGTCCTGAGAAGAGCCAACTCTGGTTTGAAAAGACCAATCCAGCCCTAACCCGGAACCCGAAGACTGATAAAATGCTAATAAAGGCAGATGCCCGGGGGAGGAGGACCTGCCTCTCTTTCTGTCTGCACCTGCCTTGACTCCCCATGCGGCCACTCTGAGGCCTGCTGTGCTGTGTGCCTCGTCCAGGATGTGTGCGAAGCTCTGTTCCAATTTCTCTTGTGGTCTGTTTCTGAACTGCGGCTCCCTACCAGGCATCCTATACTCCACTTAACAAATGTTAACTTAAAAAGTGGTAACAATTAGCACCAGCATCCTTATCCACACTAACCTGGGCTGTGGCTCAGAGAATCAGTTCAAATGGGCCCCTCTCCCAGCACTACTTAGCTCACTCGCGTTGCATATTCATGGCCATTCACATCCGGAAGACATCTGGAGGGCCTGGTTTCACTTATTCCCCCCACCACCACCACCCATACTCCCACCCCCCCTCACCCTCTCCCCCAACCTAGGCTCAGAACTACTTCTGCCCAGTCATCCCTCAGATAACCCTAGCCCCCCACGCTGCTATTTCCAAATCGTAGAACACATCCTGGCCAGTTGCCAGCTCCATCTCATAATCAAATAGATGAATCACAGGGCGATTTCCTTTGGACTTTTTAAATAGGATTTCCACTCCTACCTCATGGCCTTCTCTGTTCTGACATTAACCAAAAAAAAAAAAAAAAAAAAAAGAAATGACTGCTTTTAAGTACATCTGATAATGGGTTTTTTCAGTCCTGTAAAACCCGACGGATGGCGGGCATTGTACTCACAACCCTGTGCCTTACCCATTTTCTGTTATTTGCACACTTGCTCCTCATTTGCGTCTTTTGGTACGCCTGGTAAGGCAGCCTCTGTCAACGCTCCCAAGCGGGCTATAATTCCCTCAACAGATTTTTATTTTCAAACCCCTGCCATTTGTACTATGAGTACTCCCTGCCTTTAAATGGGGCTGGAGTAAATGTGGACGGGTGTGTGCGCACGCGCGCATGTGCAAACCCATCCATGTGCATCGTAGGTCTGGTTGCATACATTTGTCTGTGTATGCATATGTATATAAGATTGCAAATGCCTCTCAAGAAAGCTCCTTCCAATACTTTCAAATCCCCCACAAGGTAGTGGGATTTCTCCAAGTCAAACAGCTGCCCTCAGGCTTCTGGGTGATACGGTAAGATATGGGGCACTTCTCACTCCCCCTTCATTTCCATGTTTGTAAAAGCTGACAGGGGTTAGCTTCTCTACTTCCATTCCAGTCATTAAAAACAGCACAGCGGAAGACACAGGCACATTTTTTTTGACTCAGTTGACTACGATCACCGCAAACTTAAGTGACAACTTGTCCTGAGTTTCCGAAACAACATGCACCTCTGGATTATTCCATGCCTTTGGCGGAGGCTACAATCAGTAAGAGGCCAGACAGCAGCCCTGTTTTGTGCATATACTGAAAAGTGGAGCAAGGTGAGTCTAGTGGATATTTGAAGTTTCTGTCATTGCAGTTACTCTTTAACTGTGAGATTCATCTTTCCCATCTTTGCCCCGTGAGCGCGCGCATACACACACACACACACACCACGCACTCGCGTGCACACGTGCGTGTCTCCATGCGCACACCCACGCAGAGCCACCTGCGCACCCAGCGGCAGTCCTGCGCTGAAAGCTTCCTGTCCTTGTTGGCGTACGTTTATCCCTAGCCTTATTGTAAGGAAAGCAGGAATGCCGCAATGCCTTCCTCATTTTCCCCCAAAGTTAGGCCGGACGAAGACTGATGGTTTAGGGTCTCTTGCTCCGTGACTGTTTTCCAGACAGTTGCAAAGTCAGAAGCCGCGCCCTGACTCCAGTGTCATCTTACTCCTGCGTTTGCACTCAGCTGACGTTCCCGCCCCCCTCGCCTCCTCCTCCCTTTTCTCCCTGGCGTCTGCACCTGTTAGTCTGGTGGGCATCAGGCCTCGCTGCTCTGTGAGCCCACCCCGCACAAAACCTGAACGCTGCCAGACCTGCGCTCTGGAAGCCCATCCGTGGACCCTCTGGGGGCTGCTTCTCCCCCGTCGCCGCGTCTGCGCGCAGCGCATTTCCCTGTTCTGGTGGCTTCCTCCCCGAGCTCCTCACAGGGGCATCTCATGCCTTCTGGTTCCTGCCAGTCAGCTCTCCCTGGCCATGTCCCGAAGCAGTGCCGCTTGGCCTGTCGCATCCTTGTTTGGAAACATTCAAGAGCCAGCATGGTCTTGAACCAAGCCAAGCTCTCGGTTTGGAAATCGACAGGTTCTGCACAGGCTCTCCGTCTTCGCTTGCAGATTGCTCACTTTGCACCTCCTGGACAGATGATAAATTAAGCGCCTTACATTTAATCCTCAAAATAATCCTTTGAGATGGGTATTATCCTTGTTTTCCAGATGAAGAAATTGAGGCTTACAGACGCTAAGTAAGTTGCCCTAAATAACCCAAAGGATTTTGTTTCCACGGGCTGCCCAGCTTACCCTAAACTTGGTGGCTTTAAAAATAACAGAATTGAATTCTCGTGCATTTCTGAAGGCTAAACATCTAAAATCATGATGTGGGCAGGGCCATACTCACTTGAAAGACATTAGGGAAGAATCCTTCCTTCCTTTTCTAGCTCCTGGTGGTCCCCGGGCATTCCCTGGTACTCATTGGCTTACAGCTGTATCACTCCTATCTCCGCCCCACCTTCACACCTGCTTCTTCCCTGGGTGTCTTTTCTGTGTCCAAGTCTCTCTCTCTCTCTCCCCTTTGTGCACTTATTGGATTGAGCCCCCCCTCCAAGTCCAGAAAGACTTCATCTTGATATCCTTAACTAATCACATTTTACTGTGGAAATCTTGAATAGCCTTCAAGATGAAGCTCACTGCCACTTCCTCTAAGAAGACAGTCATGACTGTACCAGCCAAGCAAGGAATTCTTTCTCCCGCCCAAGCTCCAACTCCCTTGCTTGACATGTCTCTCCAGCTCCTTATCTTTTACAGCCTATTCTAGGTTTTTGCGCACTTGTCCCCCTTCATCACCGGGCCCACTTCCCACTCATATATCGCAACCCCCTTCTCACAGGAGCTCCATAGTTTTAGCCAAGTGAACTCATAATCAACCGCCTCTCCCTGCATTGAATAGATCATGTATTAGTGAGCAAAAATGGGGATGCTTAAAAACTAACTTTTTCCCAATGTTCCCCTTTCCCCCAAAACGGAATTAAAAAAAAAATTACTTTCCCACAGTGTATCATTTTAATCATTTTTTTCCTCAGTTGAATCTGATCTAATGGCAGTGAATCCAGCCCCTTCCAGATATAATCCTCCCATTTTTTTTTCAGTTTCTTCCTACTGTTACGCCACCTTCTTTAGCTTCTTGGGACAGCAAATAAACAATCTGGGGGGGGGGGGGGGCTCTGAGGACCCAGATAATGTCTTAGTATTATATTCCCAGCACCCAGTGGGGCTCAGGTGTCCAATACTGTTGAAGGATGCGAAAGGGAATGAAGGCATAAAGTCTTCATTAGAGTAGAAGTCCTCAGAGTTCTTGTAGGATGATAACCTTTGCAGGTCTCCACCATTCTCACCACAGTCCTGCGAAGCGGGTGTCGTTGTTCTTCCCACCTCACAGATGGGAAACTGAGGCTGAGGGGATAAGGTATTTCCCTCTGGTCACACATCTAAGTGACGAAACCAGAGTGAAACCCATCTGACTCAAGAGCCGCAGCTCTTCCTCAGAAAGCCTCTCAGACTGGAATACACCCCAGATTGTCCTGCCCCGGGCTCAGACTGAGGGAGCCCCCGTGTGACAATTCTCCACAGGCCCTTGAGCTTGAGAGTCTCGGCAGCTGTTGACTATTTGGCTGGGAGGGTCCAAAACAAGTGAGTAGGATGGCTGAATCTAGGAGGACAACAGCGTCAGTAAAGAATGTGTGTATTTAGAAGGTATGTGTGTGTGTGTGGTATTCGGGGTGAGTGGTGTGGGATACATGTGCTGTATTTGCTGCATGTGCATGTTTATGTGCGTGCTGTGTGGAGGAGTGTGTGTGGTACGTGGTACGTGTGGGCTGTGGCGGGGGCGGGGTGGGGTCTGGGATGTGTGGTATGTGTGTGGTGCATGGCATATGGTGGGGGTATGGCATTGTGTGGAGTGTGTGTGCTCTGTGTGTGTGTGTGTGTGTGTGTGTGTGGTGGTGGTGGTGGTGGTTCCAGGAGATGAAAAGAGCTGTGTCTATGGGAAAAACTTTGGGATACTGAAAGATGTGAAGGACTCCGAGTCACATCTGGACCCTACTCCAAGCCCAGACACATCTGAACTGGGACAAGCCACCTATCCCCCCGAACTTGTTTTAAAATGGCCTGTCCACTTCATGGGGCTGTTGGGAAAGTCTATTCAAGAAGAAACCAATAAAAGCCCAATATACACAAGGGACTGCATTGAAGAGTATAGGGATAAAGGGAAAAGGAAAGGATTTTAAGGGAATGATTCCATTCCTTTTGGGGGAAGACAGACATATAAAAGTGACTTACGCAGAATGGAAGACGTATGACAAAACAGGTGTCTCTTGAGCTCTTTATGTTCGGCAGATTAAAAGATGTTCACCTCACAATCTTACAAGGTAGCTATTCATCACAACCCCATTTTGCAGATGAAAAAAATGATGGTCATATAGGTTTCGCTTTGGCTCCAAAGACACAAGGATGTAAAATGGCAGCGATGCTGCCTGTGACACCTGACTGTTCACTCTTATCCTCTCCCTGTACTGCTTCATCGAGCGATTCAAAGAGGGAGAATGCAGAGATGGGTACCTGGCCTTCAATTCGGAAAAAGGAGGAAAGCAAGCCAGGAGAACCAGCCAGCAGAACTGAGTTGTAAGGCTGTTGCTTTCGGCAATAATCAAGGTCCCAGGGCTGTCACTACTAGCGTGTATCTGATTACAAACTCAGAAACAGAGGGAGGGGAGGCCACGGAGGGTACACACAGGGGTCACTGATGTGAAAGGGAGACATCGGGTCGTTCCACTCCAGCAACAGGTCACACGCCGCCACGTGACAAAGGTCAAACCATAATAATACCAATGAGAATTTGGTTACAGCCTTGCCTGGCTAGATAGATCTCAGGCTGAAAATCACCAGTTTCCTTTTTTTTTTCCCCTAATCTTTATAATTTCCTCTAATGCTTTAGTCAAGCTTAGGACCATGAGCCTTCATGGAGAAAAGGGCCATCTGTTAGGTCAGAAATTTGCCAAAGTAAAATATCAATCTGGCTTTTATTGTAACTTAGCATTTAGAGGGCCCCAAATATTCCAAATGTATTAGCCAAAAATAACTGCATTATTGTGAATCATGGTTCCAAAAGACAGACGTCAGAGATAGTCTTTGAAACAAGTAACAATGGGACTACCACCAATGAAAAGAAGATATAAAGTAACAGGTATGTTTCTGTAGAAGGTGCTTGGGCTAAAAGCAAATGGAAGGAATCATAATTGTCTTATTCGGGGAGGAGAAACATTTAAGAATGTCTTTTTCCCAAAGATTTTATTTCTTTCATTATAAGACATATAGGTAAAAATTTGCATATTCTGAAAAAGATAGAAAATGGTAATAAAATGGACATTTTTCCTATTAAGAAATATGTTCATAAATATGCTTTATCAAACGTTAAAATGGTTATTATTTTGCAAAATAACAATAAATAGAGCAGAGCTGTGGGATACAAGGGTCAACCCAAAGTACTGGAAGTTTCACGTTTTATGTTTTATAAAAATTGAGACCTTCAATTATATTTCAAAATTTGGCATTTTGCACTCAAAGTTGTCAATAACTCCGACTTTTAGAATATATTCATCATGGCCCAAGGCTTTAAAAACAATGAAACATAAAAGGTAGTTTGACCAAGTAGAATTTGCTTAAATAATTTTCCTCTAAACAAAAAACTGTAAGACACAGAAGCAAAGATATGATTTTTGATCCCCTATGTGGTACCTGTATCAGTTTCCAATTGTACAAATTTCTGGATCCCCAACTGTGGGTAGGAAACAAAAATTGTTGGCTAAGCTTTAGTTTCCAGCAAGGTCCATCATTTCTTTTCACAGCTTGATGGAGCAATGACAGTCACAATTATGTTGAGCCCGGTTCTACAATCTTACCTCCACAAATAGAAGGTACAGAGAAAGAAATCCTCCCTCCTTTGGATAAATCCTTTGACCACTGTCCAGTATTTTGTCTGTGGCCCACTAGCCTCAAATTCATGTATCGGAACACTGGATAGAATTTTAATAATAAAAAGTTCTTGTTCTGAGCTTCAATTCTCTACTATCCAGAGGAGAAAGGAAACGCATGTGAACCCCAAACACATCCTCTGAGTCTTGGGTGTTCAAGTAGCAAGGTCAGGCTTTTCCTGTAAATAAATACTGGTTTTACAAAGACCTTCCGTTTCCCATGCATTATGTTGCTCTTGAGGCCAATCAGTTAATTCCCAGCTACAATGGGGGAAGCTGTATCTAATAACACTGAAGATGCAATCTAATATAGATTATCAGTCCCAGTGGTGCTCTACGATGTCCATCAGGGGAACATCTGGGGTGACTCTGGGGGCCTAGAGCACAGAGAGGTCATGGCAGGATTTGGACTTGAGCTTGAAAGCCATATTCTTGTTGTTTTTGGCCACAATCTTGCCCCAGAAGCGCCGGGCTTTCCTGGGGATGCTCTCCCTCCTTTTCTGGTAAGCCAGCCGCCTCTCGTTCTTCTCCTTGCTGTCGCGCCGGAGGCGCACCTGCCGCACGATCCCCTCAAACAGCTCCTTCACATTGTGCTGGACGGCCGCTGAGGTCTCGATGAACTTGCAGTCAAACACCACAGCACACGCTCTCCCTTCTGGTGAGGAAAGGTGGGGGGAGAAGAGAGTCAGAGGAGCTCTGGGGTGCACGGCCGAGCTGGAGGACCCTTGACCTGAAGCTGTCACCAGGCAGCTCTAGGCCAGTCGGGCATGTGATGGTGACACATGTCCTCCTGGGGCACAGAGCGAGGCAGGGTTACAGGAAGATTCCCGCAAGCAGGAGGAGGGGGGCGTTAGGGCTGGTCCACCACAAAGGCCCTGTGTGGAGGTCCAATTCCATCAGATACAGTAATACTAACTCTAACAGTGAAAACTAGAACCCTCATTAATTGCACTTACAATATTACTTGAAAAATACATTCTCCCTCCCAGAGAGATGAAGACACTGAGGTGGGAGTGATCTTTTAAAAATGTGAGAGAGTGGGGCGCCTGGGTGGCTCAGTTGGTTAAATGTCTGCCTTGGGCTCAGGTCATGACCCCGGGGTTCTGGGATAAAGCCCCGCATCTGGACCAGGGAGCCTGCTTCTCCCTTTGCTGCTGCTGTACCTCCCTGCTTGTGCTCCCTCTCAAATATATAAATCTTTAAAAAAAAGAAAAAAAAGTGGGGAAGTTCACACAGCCTGTAAGCAGCGGAAGTGAATCCAGGCCTGCTTCATCCTCACACTCAGATTCTTAACACTTTCTCCTGACTCGGTTTCCCCGAATTGACAAAGAATCCTACTATTTCACTTTGCTCCCTTAAAAAACAATGTTAAACCTCTAATGAGATATTTTGAAAAACTGTTGGTGATTTCACAGATGTACAGTTAGAGCAAACTGTATAAACAAGCTCTCCTGGGGCAGCCTCTATGTCAAACATTCCGTTGTACTCACCGACCGTGTATCCAAGTTTGGTTAGAAAAAGATGATAAGCACAGACAGTCGTCTCCTACGAGTAAGACATGCCCAAGCCACTTGTATACATTAGGTCTGCATCATGTTGCTTTCCTCCTAAGTGGGGCCTGGCAATACAGTGTTTTATTTTTTTACTCTTGTACCAAAAACCAAATCTGTATGAGGCCAATAAAATCTCAAGGACCCCGAAAGCACTTGGGGGCCCACCCAGCAAATAGGCGATATCCCAGAAGCATGAAAATGTCTATGTGACACCATCAGATTGATGCATTCACTGAAACTTAGGAAGCAAGAGGTAGGTGCAGGAGGCTCTTTCTGGGGTCTCCAGGAACCAGAGGCAGCCAGAGTAGAATTCTTATTCTCAATGAAACTCCCACCGTTCCCCCACATCAGAGTTCCCATCTTTCTTAAAAAAAAGACACTAACTACACTTTTATTGAACTCCTAAGAGTTCCCTAAAAAAAAAAAAAGGACAAGGAGAAAAGGTTGGGGAGTGCCAGCAGATCTCTGAGCATGATCTTTTCGCCAAGGGAATGCCAGGGAGGGGAAACGGGAATCCAGCGAGCAGCCCGGACAAGGGGACAAGGACAAGGACAAGGGAGCGGCTGTCAGCACAGGGATGATCTGCTGGAAACGCTGGGAGTCGTCTACACAAAACTCCACGGAGCATTTCAGGAACTCTCTGGTTCCAGCTTCAGGAAAGATGGAGAAGAGAGCGCCCAGGTAAAGGACAAGCAGGGGACCCCCGAGAGGTCTCTGTGGCGCTCACCAGCCCTCACCTGACACAGACACTTCCCGGCGCCGCACCAGGTCACTTTTGTTGCCCACCAAAATGATAGGAATGTCCTCGGTCTGCCGGGCCCTGCGGAGCTGGATTCGCAGCTCAGATGCCTTCTCGAAGCTGGCTCGGTCTGTGATGGAGTAGACGATCAGGTAGGCGTCCCCGACTTGCATGCAGTGGTCCTGGAGCCATTCGTTCTCCCCCTGATAAAATGAAAAGAAACTCCCTAAGCTTGGGGCGCGGGGGAGTGGAGGCTGTTGGAGATGAAGTGTCCTTAGTGAAGAAGCTATATGTGTATCCGAAAGTGTTCACTGTCCAATTCCTCCTACAGCTGGAGTTGATAAATTATACAGTGACTCTGCCAAACCACATTTCCAATCTCTCTGACCAAAAATGAGCCCTCTCTGACTTCTAACAACTCCCTATTGCCTTTCCCAACTGACGAAATTTCTAATCCTTCTGTGAGAAGAGGAGGCTCCTCAATCAATAGAAGCTCTAGCACAGAGGCTCAGAAGCCCCCAATATTTAAAAACCAAATGCTGAAGACTAGTATTAAGAAGGTCAACTTTAAAAAAAAAAAAAAAAAAAAAAAGGAAGAAGAAGAAGGTCAACTTTATGGGTTTCTAGATGGCTCAGTGGGTTGAGCCTCTGCCTTTGGCTCAGGTCATGATCTCAGGGTCCTGGGATTGAGCCCCATGTGGGGCTCTCTGCTCAGCGGGGAGCCTGCTTCCCCTTCTTTCTCTCTCTCTGCCTCTCTACTTGTGATCTCTGTCAAATAAATAAATAAAATCTTTTAAAAAAAGAAGGTCAACTTCATATAATCTGGTTCTATTTTGCTTTCAATGATTCTCCATCCTTGTTGGCACTTTCCCCAAAGCGGATGTAAGTTTTTGTCTTTTTTTTTTTTTAATTGAACTAGGGGGAAATCACTGTGACTTGCTTATTATTCAGAGCTCATTCCTGAATGACCTCTTCTTGAGAACAGTCTCCTACTTCAGGGGGAAAAAAAAAGCTAATCAAGAAAATGAGCCCACCTCACCTAGAACACCAAAAAGGACAAGGTCACCCTCGCACCAGCCTGTTGGAAGGCAAGCCCTGAAGGAATTTACAGAGAGCTACGGGCTCTGCATACCTTATTTTCCCACATGTCCAGGAGTATAATTGTCGCGCTTTCCCCATCAACAATCAGTGTTCGCTCGTAGGTATCTTCTGGAAAAGAAAGAACAGGGATATTGGAGTCAGAAAAATAAGCAACACTTTTACATGAGCATCATTAGAAATTATGCTACAAACTAAGCCTACTAAATATGCAATTAATTATGCAAATGTGCAGATTCTCACAAAGGCAAATTAGTATTTTTTAATCACCTCCAACAACGTTCTATGTACGTTCCTCCCATACTTCCTGAGCAGAACACCTATGTCCTCTGAATGTGTCTCACTGAGCCACTTGAAGTGAAAGGCTTTCGTTTTCACCATTCCTAGACTTTTGTTATAGGAAAACCATTTACAAGGATAAACTCACTGAGAGCTTTTGACTCAGATTCAACGATGCCATGAGAAAACACTAACCACCCAGTGGAACCATAAGCCTCATTCATAAGCCTTATATGGAAATCCACTGTACCTTTCAGTGGGGTGTGACTACTGGACATTCACTGGCAATTTCAGGAGCTCTGGGCTCAGAGACATTTTTCCTGTTTTGAGACATGCAAGAAAAAAACCTTGAGTCTATCCCTGTCTTGGCTAAGGTTTCCTCCCTTAAAAAAAAAAAAAAAAAAAAACAGTTCCATAGGAATAAACAGTCTTACTTTTTCCTAAGTGCAGCCTAAGTGCAGCCTCCAGCTCCACGTGGTAATGGAAACTTACCTCCCTGTACTTGAGCCCAGACTGAGTATAGGTGAAGGGTGAGTGGTACGAAGGGCAAGAGCAGCTCCAGCCCACAGAAATCAGCTGGGGGGTGCATAGGGCTGGCTGAGTTACCCGGGATTTTGCAAGGGGGATTCCCATCAATTGCATACAAACAAGCGAGCCCATCCCCACTCTATTTTCACAGTGAGGTCTCTGGTTTTGAATTTCATCATTTGAAAAATCGTGATTTTCATAATGATTTTTTTTTTAAGATTTTATTTATTTACTTGACAGAGAGAGAGAGAGAGAGAGAAAAAGAGAGATCACAAGTAGGCAGAGAGGCAGGCAGAGAGAGAGGAGGAAACAGGCTCTCTGCTCAGCAGGGATGCAGGGCTCCATCACAGCACCTGAGACCATGACCTGAGCAGAAGGCAGAGGTTTTAACCCACTGAGCCACCCAGGCGCCTGATTTTTTTTTTTTTTTTTTTTTTTTTTACCATTTTTCTTGCTTTTCCTTTTGCCTGAAATCTGTTCCCTGGAATATCCAAAAGTCTTGAGCCCATACCTCCTTCCAGGAGAAGCGCTCCCTCACCATCTACTTAAAATTACAATACATCTCCCCTACCAATATTTCTTACTCTCTTTCCGTTTTTCTTTATCATACTTATAGGTACCTAACATGCCATCTGTTTAGCTTATTTTATTACCTCCTCTCTCCCCCAGAATGTGAAGGCAGAGATCTGCATCTGTGCTGTTTACTGCTACACCCACCCCCCAACCCCCAGGGCAGTGCTCAACACACTGAGGGTAGGCAAATACTCATGGAGTGCATGGATGAATGAGAACTATAGCACTGGGGATATAAGCACAAGCAAACCTGATTAGAATCGGAATGCCATCCCTTTTTAAATATGTGGCTCTGGACCATTTAAGTGTTCTGGGCCTCAGTCTCTTCATCTGTGAAATGGGATTAGTAACCATATTCATGCCTTAAGCAGGCATGACAATTACCTCTGTTAAGCCTGGGCCCAAAGTAGAAAGGCAATAAATATTAGCTGTTGCCATCACTTGTTCCGCTGGAGGAAGGTGGTTCTTGCCATACTTGGCGTTTCCTACTATAGCTAAAACCTAACTTAGAAGCACCACAAGTGGGGAAACTGGAGGATTTCTTGTTTTATAGGAGTAAGGGTCTTATTAAAAGTAAAGCTCCTGGTTTAAATGTTTCTTCATCTAGGGAATGGAAAACAGGGCAGGGAAAGGAAGGGAAACACAGACAAATGAGAAGAAAGTTAACGAGGGATGGGGTGGCTCTGTCTTTCTGTCAGTCTCCCTGCCTCCACAAGGTATCACTCTAATCAATGGTAACGGGGACCCACTGCGGGATTCATTCTGTGAAGCCCACCCTGTCTGCCATCCACAGTGGGATCACACTGGGACGCACAATCTGGCTTCCTGCGGTGCAGGGCCTCATGACTCAACAGGCATATTTATACAGCCAAACGGAACCCGTGAGAGCCTCAGCAGCACAGAAGGGGGGCGGGCTGACTGCCCCTTGCTACCTTGGACTTCTCTTTTCTCTCAAAGTCTTCCCCGTGCCCAGGAAATCCAAAACAGCACTTTCTCTGTCCTCAGCCTACCACCTCCCACCCAAAAGCAGGTACAAGGGCCCCCCGCAGTTCAAAGAGACGCATACTACATTGTAATAGCTAGGGGAAAAGCAAACCCAAACTTTCCCTTGGTTTGAGAGATACAAGAACATCAGCCTAGCGAAAAAGTAGATTACGGATTATACCTTAAAAAGTAGATGCCTAACTGCTTTGCTGTTCTGGAAGATTTCTGGACACTCCCCCCACCCCGCCTGAAAATCACTGTGCAGCAAACCCACCAGTCTAAGACAATAGATCTTTACCCTGCTTCCCTGGATAGGCCCCACATCTAGGTTTATATACTGCCTCTGGCTCCCCCCTGCACACGAATTCTTCAGACACTCAAAGCATCCTGCTTTCTGGCCCTCTACTAACCAAGAGAGGGCCCTGCCTACACCCTAGAAGCTCTAGCTTCTCTTCCTCCCCTTGTCACTCACTTTTAACCTTCTCAAGGGCTAATCAGGTGGGAGGAGGGGAAATAAAAGGGTATGATTCCTAGAAGATTCCACTGAAATTTGCCCTGGGTTGAGACATGTGGGAAAAGGGTTGAGGTTGATTGGCCTGGGTGTGAGGAAGACCTCATTTCTCCGGTGCTCTCAATGACATCTGGGGGTGCACCTGCACACTGTGTGTAACAGGAGAGAGCATCCTGAGGGGGTGGGACGGAGCGCCAATGACTGAGTGACCGTCGCTCTCTTCCCTGGATTAGCACACCTTAACCTGTCTTTCATTTGGCCCCCACTGACCTCCACCTTCAGTCCAGGATTGGTTCAAATGCTGTGTGGAACCTGCAGGGGTGTTCTCTCTCACGCTGGAATGGGCTCCTGCAGGCTCTTGAAAGCTCTGAGGTTCCAACATACCTCTCCCCCAAAACTCTCAACTATGCTCAGCTTTCCTAGCCCAGGAGACGCCAAGGAGCCCTGAAGGAACACCTGATCTAGAACACCGTCCTCGCCTCCTGCGGCATCTCACGGGGCCCTGGCCAAGAGGAGGAAGAGAGTGGACCGGGCTACAAGCAACTGAAGTGCCAGTTTGGGAATATAAGTCCAGGGAAAGGAAATGGTAGATTCAGAATCGGCTCTAACGTTCAACCTATACTTCTTACATGCCAGGCATGGGGCCACAGGCTTAGAATATGTTCTCTCCTTGACTCCTCTGACATCCTGTGAAGCAGGGATTGTCCCTGTTTCACTAATGCGGAAGTCTGAGCAGGGTCAGTCCCTTGTGCAAGAGCGCTCAGCTACATCCGGGTCAAAGTGGGGCTCCAAACCCACACTGACAGACCGGAGTCCAGCGTTCCTGACAGACCGGAGTCCAGTGCTCCCTCCAGACTCTCCGTGTACAGGTGCTGTCCCTTCCCGCCCACCTCAGGGCTTTCACACCCCAGCCATCCTTAGGGTCCCGCTCAGAGACCACCTCTTCTTCCATGAAGCCCTTCCTGATTTCCACAGCCAGAAGAAATCTGTTCTCCTCTGATTTCTCACAGCACTGTCCTCGTACCTCTTTCAAGACACTCATCACACCTGATCTTGATGTACAGTTGGGGTGGATCTGTCTCTATGGCACACACTGTAGGCATCTCCAAGGGGAAGCCCTAGGCCTCTTTGCACGTCCCCGTTGTGACTCACCGAATTCCATGGTATATATTCAGTAACTATTCAGGAATGAATGAAGGAATGAATAAATGAATGGCATTAAATGTGTAGAGAGAGTCATAAGATTATTGCGATATAGCTGTAACAACATCCGTCTTTATTTGAAGAAATTCTGATGAGAGTATATTGTATAGAGGAATTTTTTTTATGGTTAATGTTGAAAAAAGAACAATGTGGGGGCATGCCTTGGAAAACCTTCTTCTTTGGAAACAGGAAGCCACTAGTGATCCCAATAGCTGCCTACAGATAAGAGATGTAATCCTAGACAGTATGAATTGAGTTACTCAAAAAGGACACGTCAGAAAGGATTGGTCAACGGAGAAGCTTCTTGCAGAAGATTCTCTGTTTGAGGAGTTAAGGAAAGGATTCTCCGTCTCCCTCCCCACATTAAACGAAGAATCCTCCCAAATATTGAGGCTGCTTTCCCAAATTCCAGGTATGAGCCAGTCTTCTCAACACTCAGTGCCAACGGGGATACCACTCTTCAGATAAGAAACACTCCACTCTAATGGACCAACATTTCTGAAAGTCTGCCACCCACTAACTTTTTCAAGACCTCCCTCAAGAGACAAACAAAACTCCTGATTGATCTCTTCCTTCTATCAATTTCCCCCAAACACTTTACTGTTACTTCTTAAGGTATTCATCAATTTCACCCTGCTCTGAATTACAGCCACTGACCCTTCACTCCTTCCTGAGAGGGGATACTGCCTCCTAAGCATCACTGGGAACCCCAGAGCCTCACACAGAGCCAAACTTGTGCCTGATACTAACAGCATGTGGACACTAAACCCAGGAGCCACTGGGCACAGTGAAGGCACACACCAGGTCTGACTCCCAGCCATACCATGGGCTGGTTCTATCATCCTGGGAAAGTTATGTGATGTCATAAGCCTCCATTTTTTTGCTTGTAATATAGGGATATTAATACAAAATTGGTCCAATTTTTGTTTTATCAGTAAAAACTAAGCAGAAGTACTCAGTAAAGTGTCTGGCACATAGCAGGTTCCCTGTCAATGGCAGTGGAAGACAACCACCAAATTAAAATAAAGTCCTGAGCTCTAATTCCAGCTACCCCACTGATTCTAGGTAAGCCACTTGGTATCCCTGGGACTCAGTTTACCCCTATGAGTATAGGAATTTTGTAACTACCCAAATAAACAGTAGCAGATATAAGGTACCCAAAAAGCGTCTCTTCCATTGCAAATGTGCATTCTAGATATCCAACCTCCCACCCCTTCTCCTACACCGACAGTCACCCACCAGCCTGTACAGAGAAAGAAAATCAGCCTTCCGATATGGACCCTATTTCTCCTTGACCCTCATTTAGCTATCATCCCGGAGAGTCCAGAGTGAGGAGAGAAATCAACGTCCTATAAGTGAGTCATCATTTACCGTCAGTTCAGAAGCTGCCACGTGAGGCAGTCAACTCCCTGACCCTGGAGACAATCAAGAAGAAATGGTCAGCTGGAAAGAGCTGACAGGAGGGAGGAAGGAGCAGGACTCCAGTGCATCAAGCAGAGGGCAGAACCAGCTCATCACTAAGGCAGCTCCTTACCCTGGGAGTCTATGATTCAGCTGTGGGTTGCAAGTGGGAATACAGGCAGACCATGCCATCGGGCAAGCACTGGAAGGTTCTTCCCTAATGTCTATAGCTGTAGATAAGGACCTGCAGCTCCCCTAGCCATGTATACTAAGATGGAAGCTTTGGCTGAAAACCACTGTATGAATACCATTGATGATCAATTAGGATCCTCATATCATGTTCCAGAATACAGTGCCAGGCTTTACATGTACTTGAGGAACATGTGCATTTTTGTGACTTCAAATCCATTTTTGGAAATAGGCCATAACATTTTTTAAATATTGGACTATTTCAAAATATAGATAAACTATATCCTCAAAAGACTCTAATAATTGTGGAAGCTGATGAATCCACCCTAGTAGTTTTTCAAATCGGTTTGGTTTTAGGTATAAGCGTGGGAAAAAAGCTGTGCCTACACTGAGCTCTTGAAAAGTCCAGCTCAGAGTTGGCAAAAGCCAGAGGTGGGAGCCTGACCCTCTGACTCTGCCTCTTTATCAGTCTACCCCTTCAGTCCCTGCAGGACTGGAATCTAAGAAATTCCCTTTCTGGCCCAGGTTCTATCACCGAGCACTTTCTTTTTCTCCTCCTGAGGATCCATGCCAAGGTTTTGCTGGGCCCTCAGCTTCCCAAGCCAGTGCCAAGGACGCATAATTGCCATTCCCAACTCTGCAGATAAACAACACACCCTCTCACTCATTGGACCCACCCCCTTACTCTTTGGGACTGGACCATTGCTGATGGACAGAAGCCTGCTGGGGCTGCGCCACCTACCTCCCAGCACCTCGCAGTCGCTGTCCATGCTGTCATGTATACCTGCAAAGATGTTGGCCAGAGTGGACTTGCCCACCCCCTGCTCCCCTATGAGCACCACCCGGTAGTAGGTGTTCCCCGATTCCGAGGAGATGACTGAGTCTGTGGAGTCAGAGGACCAGCTCCGGCGGCAGTGGTCCTCGGGGGCAGCAGAGTGATGGCTGCGCTGGCTGTACTGGTGGGGCTCTTTCTGGACCATCAGATGCCTGCCGTCCGCCGGGATGCTCCAGCGTTGCTGCTGCGGCTGCATGCCCACAGTGCCTTGGCGCATGGTGACATTATTCAGAGTCATGGCTGGGTCCTGGAGAACAAAGCAGCCAAGAGGTACGCATTAGTAAGCGGGAGCGAGAGCTCGGGGTGGGGGGCTCAGCCACACAGTCAGTGATATCTCAGTAGATGGGGCGAGACCCAAGTAACCCTGATATAGGAACCCCAAGGAAACTGTCCTCATATCCAAGAGGCTTTCAGCAAGTAACCAGTTCCAAGGCAGACTGTCATTGGCAAAAAGAAAAAAGTACCATAAACATCACCCACTGCCCTCTGGCTTCCTCCATCTTCAAGGAAGCCTTCAGGAAGCCTACTCAGGCACTGACACAGAGGCAGCCCGAAGAACCAGCAGCCTCCGGAGATGGCTTGAAAAGCAACAAGTTAATGGAGCTGGGGACCAGCTGGCCAGGTTAGCTGCTCTTGTCTAAACATGGCTCTTAATTGCACCAGCATCCAGTGGGCTTTTGTGCCTGGATGGGAAACACGTGGCAATGACCTCACTCCCTCTGGCTGCCCTGGACAAGCACTTATTGGAACTTCCATGTTTAGTAAAGTCGCCCTGATGCTCTCCAGCTGCCTGAATCAGCTATTATTTGGGGGCAAAAAAGAATTCCTGATTGAGGTTTATGCCTCAGTTCTGCCCTCTTGCCCACAGACATCATGTTTCAAAAAATCCCAACCCCAAGCCCTGTTGGTCCTGCAGGGAAATGACCAGCTCACAGTTCCGACCTATCAAACTTCACTCTCATTAAACCACGTCTACTCTAAGAGTTCTTCAATTCAACTCAGATTCCCACCTTCCTGAGGAAAATCAGAAGGCCAAAGACCCTCCTCAATGGCATTAACAACTTTGCCACAACTTTCCCTTTTGCAAACCTCCATCCGCCTGCACGGAGGTTTGTACTCTCTCGGGCTACGAGATAAAGCAGAAGCCTCCTCATTTCTAACAAGCGAGATCATTCGTGAGAGTGAGAAATGCAGACTCCCCTCCCCAGACTCACACCCACACCACACCCCAGCATGCCGGCCACTAAAGGGAATGACCAGCCGGTTTCTGGATCTCATTAAGCCGTGCCTCAGTTGGCCGGCAGGCACTCAACCAACAAAAAGCATGACGTATCCGTGAGGGCTGCCCTCTGACCGCACAGTCCGCAGGAGGAGGTGACCCTCCTACTGACCTGAACTAAGGAACCTGATGACAATTGGCATCTTTGGCACCTTAAACTCTGGCCCCCGCCCCCCAGCCAGAAGACCACGGCGCAGACCACAAGTTACAGGCGCTCTTTCGACAACTTAGAAAGTTCTGCGGGCGGGGAACGCCCACTGCCCCCGGCGTCGGGAGGACCCTCCCTCCCCAGACCGCCCGCTTACTTGGCTCTGCCGGGTGGGCGCCCGCGAGTCCGCGGGGGCTGCGTGCGTGCGCGCTGCGATGCCGGGCCGCCGAGCGCCGGGTGCTCGCGCCGTGCCCGCCGTCCGTGCCGCCGCCCGCAGCCGCCGCGGCCCCGCGCTTTATAGCGCGCCCGCGGGCCCGCGCCGGGGCTTTTCCGTGACGTCAGCGCCCCCGCCGGGAGGGGACGGCTCTGCAGCAAACTCGGACGCGCCGCCACTTCGCCGAAAGGGTTACTCATGTGACCCCTCTCCCCTCTTTTTGAAAAATAACGACCGTTCCATCCCGGGCTTCTTCATTTTGCTTTTATTCTCACTAGGTGGGTCCAAGAAGCTGGAAAAATACACGCAGCGCCACTTAATCGCGCTTCCCCGCAGAGCGCTGGCGAGCTGTCGGGACTCAGGATGGAGCAAGAGGCAGGCTGGAGTTGGGACCCCGGCTTTGCCAGAAAAACAGGGATCGGCAGGGCGCGCGCGGAGTCTTTGGCCTCTCGGATGCGGGCCGCAGCCACCTTGCGGGGCCGGGGCTTGTGTTAGCCGCATCTGCTGCCCCGAAAGCTGCCTTTTCCTGCCTCCTGTCACCCCCTCTCTGGAGGACGAGGGAGGAGAGCCCCGTACCGCTTCATTTCCCTTCTCTGGCACGGACCCACAGAGAAGGGGCTGACGAGAGGTGACGAAAGGGGACGAGACCTTGAAAAGGGCAGTTCTGAAAACCAACTTAATGAGGGGATCCAAGCAGACTGTGCTAAATGCTGCTGGCCCTGCTGTGGGCCAGGATGCCGAGGCTCCTCAGTCAGGGGATTTAATCACCGTTCCAATCGGCAGCATCTCTGGCCCTGGCACGGGGCGCGGAGCCAATGCCTCCCAGCCGTGAGGGGAGGAGCCCCGAGCCAGACACAGGTGCCGCGTTCCCCTACCCCACCCTACCCTACCCGGAGACTCCTGTGAATAAAGGGTACGGGATAAATAGTAACTACTACTACCACCACTTATTAAGTACCTCTGAGTACCTATCCTGCGTAGGTACTGTTAGGCCTCCGCAGTACTCAATCCTACAATTCTGCAAGGTAGATATATTGCTACCCCCATTCTATGGAGCAAAATGAAAAATGACACTTGGCCAAAAGAGCTTGCCCAAGGTCATGCAGCTGGTTTAGTGGCAAAGTCAGGATTACCTGGTTTGCCCTGCTCTTTGCACTGCACCACCAGCTGAAGGGTTTCAGTGACCTCTTTCTGGGGACGTGGGCATTTCCCAGACGCTGTGTTTGGAGATGCCACTGAACTTGCCAACACGCACGTCCACTTTTCCAGCCAGCTACATCTCTGGGTTGGCTGGTGGCTCCAGGAAGCAGCCAAAGGCCCTAGCATCTATTTGAGTGGCTGGCCTCTGCTATGATTATAGTCCATATTCTCAGTTATCCTGCATGCAGTTATCTGCTTTGGGGATTATCCAAGTGACCAGCTGCTGAGACCTGCCAGGCCCCAAGCTGGCAAAGGTGGGATTCACAGAGTAATAAAAATTTAGAGCTCATTAAGCCCTAGTTGCCTTGGCCCTAGTACCCTACTTTCTACATAAGGAAGTTGAGACCGAGAGGGATGACTACCACTCAGTTGGGAGTAACTAGAGCTGGAACTAGAACCTGGGAATCACAATGTCCTGGATGGTGCCCTTCATTAGCATTAAATCCAGTTTTCCGTCTGGATTTAAGCAGGAGAGGATGGCCACAGATGTGGAGAAAGGAGAAAATTGGGCAGGAGGTGGGGGGCTTGTCTGGGAGAGGGAAAGAGATCATCCAAGAATATGTAGCTGATTCCGTACTAAAACACCTATAATTCATGAGTTACCTGCATTTCAGAATTTACCATGTTTGTTTGTTTGTTTGTGGGGTTTTTTTGTTTGTTTTGTTTGTTTGTTTGTTTGTTTTGTTTTTTACCATACTGAAACTCCTACTGTCAACTGGTCTCAAGAGAAACATTATGTGGCTAAAAACTAAGAATAAGTCAGAGTCTATAAGCATGTCATACATCATCTCAGTGCAAATTTTGCCACTGATAAGAACCTAATTCTTCACATTAACAAGAACCTGATTCTATGCCTAGGCACTATCTACTATGAACTGGTTTTTATTGGTATAAGTGAGGCACACCAAAGAAAACAAATTCTAAAGATTGGTGGGGCCTGGGGAGAGGATGCTTTCAGGATACTATTGATTGGGTAAGTACAGCAATGTTGCGTTTGAATAAAATAATCTGCCTTCTTAAATTTTCTGTTCCACAAAAAGTCAGATGGGAAAACAACTACTTAGCAAAAGTTTCAACTGAATGTCAGTTAAGTTGGAGTATTTGCACAAAAATCACAGTTACACCTCACAAAAAGCACATTTGAGAGCCAAATCTTAGCCTGCAGAATCCCAGCTACGTTGTCCAGAATTCCAGCTCACTGGGACTATCTGAGGGTATAGAACTGGAGAGAAAAAAGGTAGAATCAGGGCATTTGGACAAGTGGCAAGTTCTGAAGAGGAAAATATTGGCATAATGTTGTAGTTTCTTGTTCTATGAATTATTCCCTCCATATTCCCTCTGGCAGCATTAGAAGGCAACCTTGGGTTCTAACTAACATGAAGATGAGTATCACTAGAAGGCAGAACTCAAAACAAAAATAACTAACATTTACTGAATACCCATGACTTATCTTTGTTAACCCTCATCACCACTACACTTCCCCACGTTTGATGGATGAAGATGATGAGGAAAGAGGTGAAATCACCTGGCCAAGTTCACAGTTAGTAGGCAGCAGAGCTGTGCAGTCTGGAGCCACAATCTCAACCTGTTCTACTCAGATGAGGGAATACACTTCAGCCCCAGTCCCATGTGGGCACCTCAGACCATGCCTTCCCCCTAACTCCTTTTGAGAGGAGTTTTTATATGATTGGTCAAAGCCCATGACCTTCACTGGGCCACATTTTACTAATAGTCAGGCTTTCTTCCTCTCTATTCTTTGGGCCCCATGCACTGGATTAGAACATGAACTTGGGGTTCTTTTAAGGCCTTGACTACTTCTCTATCACTGTCACTCTTTCTCTCAGAACATAGACCTGAATAACCAAGTCCCATGATTTCAAAAAGGGATGAGAGCAGGTAGAGAGGGGTGGGGAAGGAGTAGAACCTTTGACAAGGGCTGTGGGTTGGGGCATCAGGGACCCACACTGCCATTAAATATAATATTACTTTGAATCTCATCCCTTGAAAACTATGAGGGAGGTGAGATGATGGGTGGACCCAAGATCTATACATCCCTCAGTCGGTAACATCCTAAAAGCAAGAGAATCACTTATCCTTGACCATACCATACTGCCTCAAAGACACTGGACACCTACTGCAACCAAGGGATGCCTACCCACACCAACAAGTCATGCTATTCAGTGGCAAAATGCTATTCCGTAGGCTCTCCCTTTTCCACCAGCAGAAGGTAGACTGCAGACTGGGCATTGAGGAGGTGATAAATGGTTTTTTGGTTTTTTTTTTAAAGATTTTATTTATTTATTTGACAAAGATCACAAGTAGGCAGAGAGGCAGGCAGAGAGAGAGGAAGAAACAGGCTCCCTGCTGAGGAGAGCGCCCGATATGGGGCTGGATCCCAGGACCCTGGAATCATGACCCCAGCCGAAGGCAGAGGCGTTAACCCACTGAGCCACCCAGGTGCCCGATAAATGGGTTTTTTAATTGCTTTTTAAATGTACTGCATTTCGTTGCCTTTAAGCAAGGCATGTTTTCCAATTCTCCATAGTCCTCATTAACCCCTACCATATTCTACCCCAGCCAACTTCCCTCATTTGATTATATACCTGGCCCCAAGGGAATCTGACTTTGTAAGGCCTGCAAGAGCTGTAACAAACAACAAGGAAGGGATTCAGCATCAGAAAAGCCAGTTCAATCCCAGGCCTTTCTTCCTAGGCACACAGATGCTGGGGATATCACCAGACCCCAGAGACCTTGACTTCGGTCTTTCTGGAGAGCTACTGAGTGTGGAAGTGCTTTGTCAACCACAGAGCACCATGTCAATGCCAGTGATTATGATTATGACGCAGGAACCAAAAATTGGAGCTGGGCCACCTGCCCTTGGCTTTGCAGCCTCTTAAGGCTCAAGTTAAATTAATCTAGCAGAATTCAGGACACATGAGGCACAAGGAGGAAGGGCGGGAAATGTACTCACATTGATGTTACTAGGAAAAAATAATTAGCCAGGAGAATGCTATGGTTAAGCTCTCTGGAAACAAACAAGGAGATGGGGTCAAATACTCAGCTCACATAATAGGTCTCCACCAGCCACAAAAGCACTCGGGAGGAGCTGGGTGGGAGGCAATGTGCAAAGTGTCTGAGCACAAAAAGAACCACCCACCCCCTCCGGGAAGTCTAAAGAAGGAAAGAATTACTATATGGAAAATCATTGCTTTACAGAGGGGGGGGAAGGCTCCAATTGCAAAATCAAGAGAGCCCTGATTAAGAGAAAATAAAGACTGAAGAAAAGATGGCTAAGAATAACCTCTCAACACCCAGAGGCCCGTGGGATCCAGATGGACACTCCTTCCAGCTGCATCCTCTGTCGCTGGCCCCAGCGCCTCATCGGACTCCTGCTGAGCAGATTCAATTTTCCATTGAAAAATTCTTAGCTTTCACCCTTCCTCCACCATTCGCTCAGCCTCAGCCTGGCCTTACCACTCCAGTGGCAAAGCTTGCTAAGCCTTCCTTCTAAAATCCGGCCGGGTGAGTAAAGAAATGCAGAGTGCATCTCGGAAAGCCAAGAGGAGGCTCCTGTTCTCTGCCCAGCTTCCTCCATTCCTTCATTCATTCAACAATAAATAACTACTGATCTTCTACCTTATGCCAGGACCTGTTCTAAGGGCTAGGAATAGGTACTTACAGCTTAAGGGAACTTAAGTTCCAGTGGGAGAAATAATAAAATATCACCATATCATTCATTCATTCATTCTCAGAGCTTTCCGCTCGTTAGCCTCAGTTTTCTCATCCATAAAAAGGAATGATAATCCTGGAACAGATGTGTAAAGTAGGGGTCAAGTACATACCCAGTCAGAAGTCTGACAATACCAGTGTTGATGGAAACGTAAGGGAGGTCCTTTTGACTTACCGATGAGGGTGTAAGTTGGTACGTACCCTTTGCAACCTAGCAATTCTACTCGTAATTGTGCATCTTCTATACTATACAAGGAGATGGACACAAGGATGCCCATCAAATAGTTGTCTGTAAAAGCAATCACCTAATGATCATTGATGAATAAACACATGGTGGCATATTTATACGATGAGGTAGTATGCAGCAGTGCAAATGAATGACTTAGAGCTACTGTATCAACACGGATAAATATCAGGATCATAACAGTAATTTGAAACAGCAAGCTGCAGTGTACCTACAGGGCAATGACTTATATAACTTTTATTTATACATATATTTATTTATTTAGAAAATTTTATATTTAACTCCACTCTAATATTTTATAGTTAAATACACTTAGTAAAAGTATACAAGCATGAATGAGAAAAATACACACCAACTTCAGAATAAAGATTACCTCTGAGAAAGAGGGGAATGACAGTTAGATGGACAGTAGACGTCTCAAAACCACCAAGAAGCCAATAGGCAGTTACTTGCAATATCAAAGTGCTTAGTGAAAAAAAAACTGTCACCCTGGAATTTTATGTTGACCTTAACTGTCATTCAACAGTGTTAGTTAAATATATACTGAGAAATTATTATTACAAGCAATATCCCAAGTCTCCGGGACACAGAGTTACATAAGACCACATTCCTGTCCTCAAAAAGCATAAAGTCCGGTGTTCCTTTCCTCAGCAACTACCAAATCCATCAAGGGATCCTCCAAGAGTTGCCCAAAGTAATCTGGTTTCCCAACCAACACAATGTTTTCTCTTGAGTTCCTTTCTCCCAGCAACAGAAAAATCACTAAGATTACTTAGCCCAAGGACTCAAAATCAGCCGAAGGCAAAGGCATTGATTTAATCAGTTATAGTAACACAAGAATTCTTTAATGATAGACTTAAAAAGGCCAGAAGAAGGAAGAGTTGGGTGGAGGACATGTTCAGTTAACACCTTTCATATGTGGGTATAAGTATTCCCATTTTCCCGCTTTGTTTTCCTAATTGCACATTTTCCGGATTCCCTATGATCTTTAACAATTGGATGGTTTCTCCAACACTTAGAAGGCAGCAAGACATTTCGGCTTTGGTAGAAAGCATTGAACTTACCCCTCCAATGAATATCATCTAGATTTTTTTTTTTTAATGAATCAAGCCCTTAATTGATGAAAATTTATAAATCTAAGTTACTGTTATTTTTTTAAAGATTCCTTCAAAACCGATTTTAAAATCTGACAAAAATCTTTGACTAACAAATATATGCTCTGTTCTCTAAATAAGCAAGTTGTGTTATTGTTTACCAGCACGTGCCTTTATTGGAGGTGTGAAGCCAATAATGACACAATGTAACATTGGCGAGCCTGACACTCATTACCTAATTTAATCTTCACAGCAACTCTATAAAGTACAGAGTTATTCCCATTTTACAAGATATGGCAACTGAGATTGGGGAAAAGGTTTTACGGCTTGGAACTGGCAGATACAATCTGTCTGAATCTCATCCACCACTCTGGCCTCTGATTCTCCACAGCTCCTAAGTACAGATACTGGCATTGCTCTATTTCCTGGCGTGGCCAGAAGTGTGTGAACAAAATTGGATAATGTCACATCTACAGGTACGGAAGTGTCAGTTTCACGAGAGTGGGAGCTGTTCAAAGATGGGAGATTATCATGTCCACCTATGCACCCCAGCTCCTAAGAGTAAACCTGGCACACAATAAGGACCCAGTATGTGTCTGCTGAATAGCAGAATAGATGAACACCAGCATCCCCATCTTATCTGCTCTGTTATTTCAGACTCCCTAATTATGACATCTCACAGTGACCCTTCGGCCCACCAGGCCTCCATCAACAGGCTTGAAATCAATGTGTCACCATCTGAGGCAACGGAGCTGGGCGATCCAACAAGCAGGTACCAGGCCCTCACTATGTGCAAGGACATATGTGAGATTCTGTGCAGGGTACCCAGCCAAGCATACAAGGCCGCACAGTCAAGGAGCTCAGGGCGCCGATGGAGAGGAGCCAGGAAGCATGATCTGATGCAGATGGTGGTGAGAGGCTATGAGGGACCTGCACACAAGGACCAAGACAGGGACCACACTGCCTCTGTTGCAGGGAACCTTCCACACTCCCAGCTTGCCTGCCTGGGCTCATGCAGCACAAGAGCCTAATTTAGTCTCCTCTCCCTTGGGGAAAAACAGCCCTGGGAAGAACCTTTGCCCTGGTCTCCTTGCAGTGGAGATGGAATGGCCTTCCTAGTGGTAAGATCCGGGAAGAAACTGAGCATATGACATCAGGTCTCCTTCCTTCTTGCTCAATGGGGCCAGGGTGCCTGTGGTCCATCCTAGTTTTTCCTCCCACTTCCTGCAAAGGGCACACAAGCTGTGGCAGGGATGGCTGCAGCTGCTCTCTACGTGAGAGGGGTGGCAGTCACTGGGATGGTCTTCCAGCCATTCTTTCTCCCCTCTGCTTGCTAGCCAAGGATTACCTGCATCCGAGAATGAAGTCCTCTAAGCTGGGCAAGGGAAGCTCACACCCTCCTTGGAGGACTGGGCATGGGATCCTGTCCTGGCCAAGATGATGGAGAGGGATGTCTGTCTGAAAGCTCCTGAGCAAGGATTTCCTCACTAATAAAAAGAAAGTCTTCATGGCCATCTTGCTCTTCCTTCCCCCTGGGATGCTGATAGGAGAACAGCTCTAACTTGGAGATGGAGTGACCATCTTAAGACAGTAACAGAGGGATGCCACTGATCAGGCAACGTATGGGTGATGAAAAGCAAGAGCCTGGGTCTTAAATGATGCCCCTGAGCTGCAGAAGCAGCCTGGAGTCACCCCACTCCAGACTTTTTCATCAGGCAATAAGCCACCAGTAGTTAAGTTTTCTATTAGTTACAGCCAAAACTAATGGACAGACAAATGAGTTCAAGACTGTAAGGAAAGTTGTAGAAAACTAAATTTGGCTGACTACATCATGTTCTCCAATCCAGCAAATCGGGTATAAAGCTGATAGTTTGATCCCCATCTGTCTGTCTCCTGAGTCAATATCTCAGTGGGTTTAGAACTTTGAGAACAGGTGGAGGTTTATCACTCCCTCAAACCTGAACTTACACCAAGGTGGAGAGCCTCTCTGATGTATTTGCCACCACACAGCTGGTGACCAGCCCAGTGCCTAGCTTGTGGCTGGCATTTAATAATCATATTGGATGTTTGAATAAAGAATGAGATCACTTCCAGCTGGAGTGCCTGAGAAAGACTGCATTAGTCTTAAGTAGTGATACTTAAGATGAGCCTTTAAATGAAATAACACTCAATGCATTAATGAGAATAATATCAACTAACATTTACTGAGACCTTTCCCTATGCCAGGCACTGTGAAGGTGACTTTATCTCTTTTAATTGTCCCAACTTCCCTACGAGGTAGGGACAATCCTAATGACCATTTTGCAGATGAAGAGACTGAAACACAGAAAGCTTAAATAACTTGTCCAAGGATCCACAGCTGGGAACTGGTAAAATTAAGATTTGAACCCCAACTTCTGATTCCAGAGAACATGAACTTAAGCCAAAATAAGTTATTGGGAACCATCAGGGCAATTCAACTCAACAAACAGATTTGAAATATCCATTACATGCTGGTCTCTAGGAATACAGGGTGTTTAAGAGACAGTCCCTGTACATGGCTGGGGGTTTAAAAAAAAAAAAAAAAACTGAGGAGGGGCCCCTCAGGAGGTGGCTCAGTTGCTTAGGCAGCTGCCTTGGGCTCAGGTCATGATCCCGGGGTCCTGGGATTGAGCCCTGTGTTGTGGGTCCCTGCTCAGTGGGAATCTGCTTCTCCCTCTGCCCCTCCCACCCTGTGCTTGCTCTCTCCTTCTCTCTCTCTCTCAAATAGCTTCAAAGGCCAATGGGTACAAAAGCCGCAGCATGTAGGCACATACCTACCCTTTCCCATACAAGGGGCAAGAGGCACCCACCAAGTTTATGAGAGAGCAGCTCCATAAAATGGAGCTAAGCGGCTGGCAAGGCTCACTGACCATGCTCTCAGAGGGAGGAGGGAAGCCTGGGATCCACTGTGACCACCCACAACACCCAGGAGGGACAGGTCAACATACAGTACCACCCACTGGGACAGAGAAGGGCTTCCTGCCCAAACACCCACCTTCTCCTCCCCACTCCCTTCTTCATTCCTCCCCACTTCTTTGTCTGTGGTCTATGTTATTTTTCTGAACATCCAATAAACAGCAAATACAGTACATACTTAGCCAGATTCTCATCTATACCCAATGTGAACATCACGGTTGGATGGGCAACAGATGTTTCCACCCATTAAAATTTATACGAAAATTATAAACGTTCCTCTGACAAGTGAATTGAGTAGAAGCCTCTGAGACACTGTAAAGCCTTCCCTGTGGGGAATTCAGGATGAGAGACACATGACTTGGGGGCAACTGGGCTTGCAATTCTTCTTTCAAAATTAAAGCACAGTCTGGGATTGCAAAAAGCAAGCTCCTTGCAAATGGCACATAGACCCAATATTCTTATTGATGTTCCCATACTAGGGAATTCATACCTGGAGGGTTAGTTAAGAAATTGCAAAGCAAAGAGCCCATCTTCCTAATTAACACCTTAAAGAATTTTATTATGCATCAATTCATTTGTATGCTCAGGTTATATAATCTAACGAGTGGCTTGGTTTCAGATTTTATATTGCTTTTTGTATCTTCAAATTGCCATTGATAAAAATGATTTATTCGTTTTTCACTCAATAAATTTTGATGAAGGGCCTATTAAGTACTGGGTCAAGTGCCAGGCTCTTGGTACACAAATGAAAGCAACGCAATCCTTGTCCTCAATAAAGTCACAGTGATTGAACCCACATTCAATACTGAAGCCTCTGTGCACCAATCCCAAGCTGGGTCAGAACAGATGGGCAGGATCAGTGGAAGACTTCACATGGGGAATCCCTGAACCTGAGAAATTAAGTGTTGGTCTCCCCCATTACCACTGCACTGAGAGAGTCTGTGCCCTCCCAAAACAAACACACATAAAGTAAAGGGTAATGAGAAGAGAAAATAGCAAAAACATTCTCAAAGGGAAATTGGTATTTGGTGTTTGAAGATCTAACTCCGATCGTTCTCTACCCCATTCTTATGTCACATTCTCCAGGCATGCTTGTAAGTCCCGTCTAGACTGCAAGAAGATGACATATTTTCCTGGGAGCTTGTAGGAAGAGACACAAGAAACCATCTCGACAGCTGCCCTGCTGGGCTTCAGGGACAACACAAACGTCACTCAGGTCGCCACACCAGCTCTGTGTTCTCATGGAAACTCTTCACTGACAACACAGGACACTACCTCAAACCACCTTAATGGGGGGGAAAAAATGGTGATATACATTGTAAAAATACAAGGATCGTGAGGCCCTAAGGGACTTCTTTGTGGGATCAGAACCAGGAAATGAAAGCCAGCCGAAGCCAAGACTTCTGTACTGTCTCTCTCCCTCTCTGCACATGGCCTCTCGGTCTCTGCTTTTCACTACACATCTGTTTCTCTCTTTTCTCTCCACATACTATCTTTGTCTTCTCATCCCATGGCTCTGTGTCCCTTTGTTCTAGTCACAGGCTGAGACAGATGATCTCTGAGTCCCAATTCTGAAGTGCCAGGAATTGGGTTCCACTTGGATGAAACGTCCATCCTTGGTCCAATCCAGTGAGGCCTGGGAGGCGGGGCTAAGGAACAGGAGGCGGGGCTAAGGAGCAGGACCGCAGGTAAGGGTGGGAAAGAAGGACATTCTTGGCCAAAAGGGGCTTCTGTGAGCTGCGCGACATCACAGAAAGTGTCTACTAGTCTCTGGCTATCCTGTCATCTCTCCATAGAGGCTTCGCTTGTTCTTTGTCCACGGGCACTGGTTCGTAGTGGCCCAGGCTGATAATGTCTACATTCACTAAGTTTCTCCATTCTCTTATTTTCTACCCCGTGGCTTCTGCTCACCTCTAGCAGCTACTATTCCGTAGCTTCTCCTTACTGCCTGTCTCCATGTCTCTGGGCTTCTTTCCCACTTTACCACCATCATCTCTCTGAGGGAAGGGGATTTGCTCTCCGGAAAAGTATACTGGATTGGATCGGATCTCCACGGTCATGTAGCTCTGTTTGGGTCAGTCGTCAACCCATCAGTCCATCAGTCCCCGGTCCCATCACAGTAGCCAGGGTAGTAGGGTTACAGGCTACAGAATGAATAGAAACCAAAAATAAAGAACTGAACCGTCTGTTTCCGCTTTTCCCAGAAAAGAACTCAGGGCCTGGCAGCTTTCCTCAAAAAATGTCACGAACTTCTAGCACTGAAATCAGAAAAGACCTATCCTATCTCCGAATACTCTTTGGACAGAAAATGAGCTCCTTAGGAATCTCTATGGGCGCTTTAAGTTGTCAAACAAGAACTACTTTGGCATTTTTTAGGTATTTAATAAAATCACTACTCTTCTATTCAGCGTACTATTGTGTCCTCAGTTGGTATTTTAATAAGCCGCCTTCTCCTCAGATACCTACTTCTGAGAATCGGAAAGTAAAAGTAAAATAGGGTAAGTACTTGATAGATTAAAGCAAAAAAAAAAAAAAAAAACCTCTTCTTGCATCACAAAATCATTTAAGACTGCTACATAACTTCTCCGTGACGAAGGCCTCATGATCTTGGTGGTAAGACTGCAATTCTTCTTGTAAAATTCTCTGTAAACTGCTTATTTAAACAAGTACAGACAAGCACCATTCTCTCTCTCCTGCCCTGTAGTCAGAAATATGAGCCAATTAATATTAAATGTTACAATGCCTCGTTTCTTGTCATAAATTAGGGGAATTGTAACACGCAAACATAAAGTAAGAGGAAAGAATACATCACCGAGAACCAGTGGGAAATTAAGAAAAAGACACATCATGTTGCATAAAAGATCCTAAATATTTTGATCTCCTAGATACAAGCCCAGCTTCCAATTCATTTATAACCTAAAGCATCCACTCACTGGTGAGCGCATCTCTGTACCAAAGAAATGATTCCCTGCCCACAGGAAGTTCTCTTATCCACCACTAGAGACAAGCTCACAGGCCAGCCCAGGTGGGGCTTCTTGCTAGGGAAAACTCCCTTAGGGTATGGTGAGTTTTATCTGATTGATAACAACAGCAGAGCAATCTTTCCTCCATGTGCAGCAAGATTAAGATTTGCTTTGGAGTGCAGGGGGGCGGGGTGTGGGGAAGGGCTCATTTGTATCCCTGAAAAGTAAAATACTATTTTAAGTGGTAATGGAGCAGGACAGCAAGATCCCAGCTTCATACACTCTTTCCGTAAGAAGCTCAGAATCACTCTCGTGCTCTAGCCCCGATGAAGGACTCTAGAATACTCAGGCTCAGAAGACAAGAGATGTGACCTACCAAGAACTAGAGCCCTGTTTCTTGCAATGAACCCAAATCCAATTCAGAGATTCCCTCCCTGACACAGTTCCCTCCCTCCCAGTTTAGTATAAAACATCTTTAGCCAAGGAGTCCAACACGTTCCCAATGTAATTTCCCGTAAGACAGTGGATCCAAAACTGAATATATCTTTATTAACAAAATCCAAAACTAGCACATGATATCCAGACAACCTGGCCTAGAGGACAAAAAGACAAAATATAATATGTGAACGTAAGAAACCCAACGAGTGGAATTACTGCAAACCTAAATATAAAGCTTCTAGGTAAATCCTTTAGAATGAAAAAGCCATTGGAGATACACTCATTGGTCAGTGAGCCCTTCCACGGCAGTTACATATTATGGTGTTACGAACCACCTCAGAACTTTAGTGGCTTAAAACAACTGTAATTTATGGCGCACGTGGGTGGCTCAGTGGTTTAAAACAACTCTAATTTATTAACTCATAATACTATGGGTCTTCAGTTTGGGCTAGACTCAGATGTGTGATTCTTTTCTTACTCTCATTTGGGCTTACTCGTGTCAGAACTATCAGTTGGCAATTCAGGCAGGACTAGATGATCCAAAATGGCTTCACTCACATAACTGAAAGTCAGTGTTGGCTCTTAGCTGGGCTTCTCCCTGTCTCCATGTGGTCTCTCACTACCAAGGAGGCCGGCCTTGGCTTCTTCCCATAGCAGGAGCAGAATTCCAAGAAAGCCAGACCGGAGGCTGCAAGACCTGGAACTCTCATAGCTGAGAACTCCCACAAATGTCTTTCTTGCCACATTCCATTGGAGAAAATAAATAACGAGATCAAGCCACATTCAGGATGGTGGAAAATAGACTTCACCTACTGATGGAAGGAGAGGCAAAGTCATCTTGCTAAAGAAAGAGGACATAGAGACGGGAGGAATTTGTAGCTATTTATTACAGTCTGCACCCGAGGTACATATCTTATGAGCTCTAGCGCATAAGATACCCAGCACCTAGTATAAAGTTTGGCACACATAGAAAATATTTCAAGTCTGATGTCCAGTGAATACACAAGTCTTCGGAAATATAGCCCATCAGTTGCCAGCTAGGTGAAAGACAAATTTCAAAATGGAAACGGCTAGTACTTTTTAAAACTATGGTACTAACGTCTTGATCGACTCTTTTCTTATGCAGTTATATTTCCCTTTTTTCTACTTCCATTGGCATGAAAACTTGTTTCCTGCAAATAACTAAGCTTGGATAAGGATAATTCTGACATCTCCTTGAAAAAGTGTGCTCCTTCTCCATACCAGTTTCTAGCACCATCAAAACAACATGAATCCTTGTAGATATGATTATATAAACTGCTTGTAAATATAACTGATGTTCTGTTCCACAACATCTGGAAGCACATAAGGCCGCAATCCATTACCAAAAGAATGCAGGCACACTTGCAGCTGGCCACACTCGAGGTCTGTCTAGGAAAGGAACTCATGGTTACTTCTTCTCCATCTACATACTCTTCCCTTTTCTGGAAATGCAATCCACGTTCACAACTGAGTTGTTTTGTTTTATTTTGTTGCATTAGAGAAGGAGAGAGAGTTGGGGAGAAAGAGTGAGAATCCCAAGCAGACTCCACACCCAGCACAGAGCCCCCAATATAGGGCTTGCATTCACAATTCTGAGATCATGACCTGGGTCAAAATCAAGAGTTGGATCCGTAACCAACTGAGCCTCCCAGGCAACCCTGCAGCTGAGTAGTTTTATCAGCCCGTTTCCCACCTCTAGAATCTCAGGGGGTCCAACAGCCTTTTCTCATTTCATTCTGTCCCTTTCAGTCCAAGCTGACAGTTCTTCTGCAGGTATAAAATTATCAAGAACATTCTGAAGTCTCCCATATATGTCGCTGGGATTTGCTGTTAGGCAAAAGGGGTTGTCCACAAATCTTTGCTAGGTAATCCCATCTCTGTTTTTGCTTTCACTGAAATGGCTGAGAAACATTCCCCTTTTGTAGTCTTTTGTGTAACTCAATACTCTGACCTTTTGATCTTTCCGAGATATTAAAAAAAGGTCATATAGCCACACCCTCTGCTTGATCTTAAAAGCATGCTTTCCAAACACTAAATCTCTCTATTTTAGCACTCATTTGCAATCTGGATAGGCCGAAAGGCTCCCTTTGAAAACATCAAGTCTTGGGGCTTTTCTGTTTAACTGTTCTCTCTCTCTTCTTGCATTTTACTATCAGTAGCAAGAAGAAACTAGGCTGTACCTTCAACGCTCTGCAGAAAAATCTCTTCAGCTCAGTATCCAAGTGCATCATTTGCCAAGTTCTGCTTTCCACAGAAACGCAGGTCACAGGCCAGCTAACCTTCCTGCCACTAGATAACAAGGATCCACTTTCCTCCAGCTTCCAATAACGTGTTCTTCAGCTCCCTCTGAGTCCCCACCAGAAGTGTCCTTAAAGTCCAGATTCCCATTAGCAGTCTGCTAATGCTGATGAGGGAGCAGAAGGCTGGCTGAGGACAAAGCAAAAGGTTGACGCCTCGAAATCTCCCCCTCACCCCCACAACTCCTGGGTGGGACAAATGTGACATTCTTTAGGAATCTCCCGACTATCTTGATGTTAATGGCTTGCTAAAAGGGAAAGACAACCTTGACTGCAGGCAAGACCTCCAGTATCCATACCTTGCAGGCCCCCTTTAGCATATGCAAGCTCCGTTGAAACCTCCCTTTCCCTCACCTTCGCCCAACCACATGGTACCTACCTGCCATCCCTCACAACCCGGGGCAGCAGCTCTTCCTGCCCACGGGTCCTGTCCCCGTGTTTTAATAAACCACCAGTTTGTACCAAAGAGGTCTCAAGAATTCTTTCTTGGTCATCAGCTCCGGACCTCACCCCACTGAACCTCACCTAGGTTCCAGAACTTCATCAATACTATGCCGGTATTCTCTAAGACAATTCTCATCAGCAGAGACTTTAACATCCATATTCCTACCATCAGTATGTCTAAGGCAATCCAGCCTCCTCAAAATTCTTCCCACCTCTGCCCTCTCCTCAATTCCAAAGCTATTCCAACATTTTTAAATATTGGTTACAGTAGCAGCCCGCTCTCAGGTACCAAAATCTTGACTAGTTTCCTACTGCTGCTGTGATATATTAACACAAATTAAGTGGCTGAAGACAACACAAGTTTATTACTTTCAGGTTCTATGGGGGTGGGCGCCTGGGTGGCTCAGTGGGTTAAAGCCTCTGCCTTCAGCTCAGGTCATGATCCCAGGGTCCTGGGATCCAGCCCGGCAGGGCTCTCTGCTCAGCAGGGAGCCTGCTTCCTCCTCTCTCTCTGCCTGCCTCTCTGCCTACTTGTGATCTGTTTGTCAAATAAATAAATAAAATCTTTTAAAACAAAATTGATAGCAGACTTCTGTAATAAAGGAACAATTGAAAATAACTAAATATTCTTAAGTTACTTGAAAGGCTACAAGAAAAAGTCACAGAGATCTCCTGGAATATAGAGCAAAAGTCAAAGAAATGGAAAAATACAAGCAGAATGTGAAGCATCATACAGAGGACTTGTGCAGAGTTTCAGAAAGAGAAAATAGTCCAAATACAGGAGAGGAAAACAGGAAATAAATAACAGAAGAAGATTTCTCAGAGCTGAAGAAAGATACATGGCTTCAGTTTACAACGGCTCAGCAAATACAGAAGAGAGAAATAAAAAAAAGGCCCACAAAAGGGTACATCACGGTGAAATTTCTGAACACTGAGGACAAAGAGAAGATCCTTTTGTCCTGAGACAGAAACAAATGAAGGCTAACTATAAAAGAATGAGAACCAGACCGGTGTCACATGCATCAGCAACAAGAGATGGCAGAAAATACTTCTCAACGTTCTAAGGGAAACATGATTTTGAACCTAATATTCTGTATATAGCCAAACTCCCAATGAAATGTGAGGGAAAAATAATGACATTGTTTCCCATATAAGAACTCCAAAAAAAAAAGACCCCCCCATACCATCTTTTTGGAAAATAAATTCTCTTCAAAGTCACCCACACATCAACAACAACAACAGCAAAAAGGAATCCAAGAGAAAAGAAAAACATGGGACCCAGTAAATAGAGGACCCGACACAGTAGCTCATTTTAAAAAAAGAAAAAAGGAAAAAAAAAAAGGTCCAGGATAACAGTTGTTGGTTGTGCAACAGTAATCAGTCCCAATTAAAATAAGAAATCAGAGAACTCTGAGAATAAGCCTTCAAGAAGAAATGAATTCACATGAACATTCTGATTAAGCAGCCAGATGATCTTGGTGATAACGTGAAGATATGTGCTTCTTTTGTCCACAGGAAAAAAAGACAAAGAGGAATTCGGGTGTGGGGGGTGGAGCATGAAAGTAAGAAATTCACAACCCCCACATGAAGCTAACTTAAATGCAGCACGATTTTGAGTCATTTTCGAAGTGAAAAGACAATCCATGTGACGTTGATATTTGGAACAGTCTACTTTGTGAAGCTCGGGTTTTGTGACGTATAATTACATTTCCTTCCAATTGTAGGTCAATGTTCCACATGAAGTAATTTTACATGAATCATAATATTATAAACACCTTTTACCAGTGCCCCATTGTTATTGTAAAATAAACGTACAGAAAATCCACAAAACAACAGTAGAGCTTAGTGAATTACCATGACGAGAATATCATTGAACCATCGCCAGCTCAAGAACAGAACTTTGCCACCCACCCCAGAAACTCCCCCATTTCTACCCTCCCAATCTCAACCCTCCCTGCAATGATACATAATCATTTGCTTGGTTGGCTACAATTACTTTATAACTAAACATACATCCTTAAATGTTATACAGTTGATCTTGAGCAATTCAGGAGTTAGTGGGAACTGAACTTGCATAGTTGAAAATCCAAGTATAACTTTAAAAAAAATTTTATTTATTTGTGAGAGAGAAAGTGATAGAGAAAGAAGATCAGAGAGAGAGGGACAAAGAGACTCTGTGCTGAGCACAGAGCCCAACACAGGGCCCAATGCCACAACCCCGAAATCAAGAGTTGGACACCCAACCAACTGAGCCACCCGGGTGCCCCAGAAAATCCAAGTATAACTTTTGACTACTCAAAAATATAATGGCTAATAGCCTGCTGTTGACAGGAAGCCTTACTGATAACATAAACAGTGAATTAACACATATTTTCTATGTTATATATATTATATACTACAATCTTACAACAAAGTAAGCTAGAGAAAAGTAAATGTTATAAAGAAAGTAATAAGGGGGGACGCCTGGGTGGCTCAGTTGGTTAAGCAGCTGCCTTCGGCTCAGGTCATGATCCCAGCGTCCTGGGATCGAGTCCCACAGTCTCCCTCTGCCTCTGTCTGCCACTCTGTCTGCCTGTGCTCACTCTCTCTGACAAATAAATAAAATCTTTAAAAAAAGAGGGACGCCTGGGTGGCTCAGTTGGTTAAGCCGCTGTCTCGGCTCAGGTCATGATCCCAGCGTCCTGGGATCGAGTCCCACATCGGGCTCCTTGCTCAGCAGGGAGCCTGCTTCTCCCTCTGCCTCTGCCTGCCATTCTGTCTGCCCGTGCTCGCTCTCTCTCCCTCTCTCTCTCTGCGGTTATCCTCGTTACATGGAGGGCAAAGCCCTTACATTACATTTCATGTCCCTGCAAAGGGCCTGGTAGTCACTCCCGGTGAAATCTTAATGAACTGAATCAGTGGCAGCTTCTGGAGAGAAGAAAAAGGCAGGAGGCAGAGGGGGACCTAAGCAGAAACAGTCAATATGTTGCAAGGGAAGCAATTAAGGAAAACGGCCCCAGCTAATATGAACCAGCTATGAAGATGAGCAAAGTACCTACAGATTTCCTAACAATTGGTCCCTTATGAAAAGTTTTGTTTGTTCCCTAGGAAGCTTCTGAGATTTTATTTAATTACTTTGATTTGGCTCCCAAGTCCTGGCAATATTCTTCTGGCACTCTCTACTCCGTGGGGCTTCAGGATGGGCAAGTGGAAGCACAGCCCTCGAGGATTTTTGTCCTTCCCCAGAGGAAACCCAGAAGTAGCCTCTCCATTGTTAATTATTCTGAGGTTTCTAAAGAAGCAATTGTTTACGGCAGAACCCTCCTTGGCTCTGTAAGCAGTCCTTAGACAGCGGATGCTGAACCCGGCTGCTCTGCGGAGCCAGTTCAGGAAGCAATCAGCCCTACAGCTGGGGAGACTCCCAGGAGGACCCGTCCTCCGGAAACCCAAAGGTTTGACAGACCCGGAAGAGAGCACACAGGGCTTCAATTCCAGGAGATCCTAATTCAGACACCCAGAGCATCATCAAGGAACTTTGCTCCCACCCTTCCTGCCTCCTTTCTTCCTTTCTTTCCCTCCTACCTGCCCTCCTCTCTTGCCTCATCATCTGTTGCTCCCCGACCATGTCAAGCCGCAGCAATACAGAGATGAATTGCCTCCTTGGCCCACCTTACAGGCTGGATTTGTTAGTATGTCTGTAGCTGCATGAACAAATTTACCTTCCTAAAAAAAGTTTAAATATATCTTCCTCGACTTACAATGGGGTTCGGTCTGAATAAACCCATTGCACGTTGAAAATATTGTAAGTCAAAAGTGCATTTAAAACACTCAATTTACGGGGGTGCCTGGGTGGCTCAGTGGGTTAAAACTTCTGCCTTCGGCTCAGGTCATGATCCCAGAGTCCTGGGATCGAGCCCCGAGTCCTGGGATCTAGCCCCGCATTAGGCTCTCCGCTCTGCAGAGAGCCTGCTTCCTCCTCTCTCTGCCTGTCTCCCTGCCTTCTTGTGATCTCTCTCTCTCTCTGTCAAATAAATAAATAAAAATCTTAAAAAAAAAAAAAAATACTGTCCTAAAAAAAAAAAAACACTCAATTTACGGAACATCAGAATTTAGCCTGGCCTATCTTAAACATGCTCAGAACACTTACGTTAGCCTACAGGCAGGCGAAATCATCTAACACAAAGCCTATTTTACAATACAGTGTCAAATATCTCCTATACTTTATTGAAGACTATACTGAGAGGGAAAAACACAACGGTCATATGGGTACAGAATGATCATACGCGTATAGGTTGTTTGCCTGTATGCTGGCCTGGCTCCCGGGGAGCCGTGGCTCTCTGTCACTGCCCAGCATCACGGCATATCTCTAGCCCAGGGAGAAGATCAAATTTGAAGTGTAAAGTATGGGTTCTATTGAATGCATACCTCTTTCACAACACTGTAAAGTCTAAAAATCATAAGTCAAATCATTTTAAGTTGGGGACCATCTATATCTATCTCCTATTGGCTCTGTTTCTCTGAAGAACCCTGACTACGACAGTACATTTTTGAGAATGAGAAGAAGGTATCCCAAAGTTCTGCCCTCGCTGGAGGAGGAAGAGGGCCTCCTGGCAGCCTAGAGCAAACATGACCTGAAAACTATATACAGCAGCCATGCACACGTCCTTCATGCCCAAGTCATTAGCAAACAGAGGTCTTATTATTCTTAGTCCTTATTACTCTTAACACTAATAACAGCATATAACCACAGATACATGAACTGTGGGCGGGGAAATGTCATCATATGTTTGGGTGCTACCGGTCCAGAAGGTGACTAGCAATGAACCACCATGGGAATTGATCCAAAATGCCAAAAACAAATCTGAGAAACTGGGAGAAATATTTGCAAGTGTATGACAGATGAAAGTCAACATACAAAGAAAGATCACGCATCAGTGAGAAAAAACACAGATAACGGGAAGCTGAAATGGGCAGTGGACCTGAACAGACAGCTCTGAAAATGAGAACTAAAAGCGATATTCAACTTCAGTAATAATCAAAGAAATGCAACTCTATAATAATAGAAACAGCACTCTGACTATCAAATGGGCAAATATGTGTGGATACAGGGTAGTAGGCACTTTGTGGGCTGCTTGTGGGAGTGTAAAATGAGTCAATGTTTCCGCAGAGCCATTGAAAAAAAGCCTTGAAAGCCTTAAAAAGGTTTGTGACCTTTAGCCCTACATACACACTTATAGGCACTTATCTCAAGGAACTAAAAAGATACCAAAAGATTTATGTACAAGAGGGTCCATTAGAATATTATTTCTAAGGGTATAAAACTGGGAATAACTTAATGCCCAACAATAAGGGATGATTAAGTAAGTTATAGTTCATTAATACAATGAAATAGGATGCAGCCATTTCCTCAAATATTTTCCGGCCTCGCCCTCTTTCAGGGATTCTAATTACACATATTTTATAGACCCCTGGAGTTGTGCCATAACTCACTGATACTCAGTTCATTTTATTCTTTCATTCTTTTCTCTTTGTGCTTCCTGCAGCAATGCCCTGGCATTTCTAGCCTGCCCCGCACATGGGAAAAGTGGGCCGTGGCAGTCAAACCAAGTCCTCAGGTGAACAGAAATGGTGAGAGCCAGGGAGACACAGGCAGACCACCAGCTGCTCTCGCTCCCACCCGCCCTTGCGTCATCATTCCAGGCCCCACCACGGCTTGTGAACCAGCTTCATCGTCCAGTGAGATTCCAAGTACATCTCCATACCCAGGTAAAGAATCATGGACCTAGTGGGTTCAGGAACAGGAAGGAATGCATCCACATACCAGAAAAGGAAAGAGAAGACCTATTCCCGGGGGTAAGCTATGCCATGGGGAAGCCTGCACAAACAACCCTAGCTACCTTCCACTCCTGCAGGATGTCCATTCCTCTGGGGCGCCTTCCTCTTTGTCACTGTCCCTCTCAGCATCGGTGGATGCAGTTTGGTAGGCTACAGGCCAAACTTGGCAAGCAAGGAGAACAGCTGGGCCTGACTCCTAACTGGGCCTGTGAACTACGGTTCCAGAAAGCTGTGACAGGAGCCAGGTGGGCAAGGTGCAGGCGGGCTGACAAGGGGAAGGGTGCCAGGCAGACCCCCACCCTCAGCCACAGTTCAGGCAAACCGGCCATCCGGACAAAGCAGGGTCTAGAATACCAGCTCTGCACCGGGCATTGAGAAGTTAAGGCCACTTCGGTGCTTTTTATGGACCCCCAGGTTTGCCTGGGAACAGAGAAGTGGACTGGCAGGAAGTGGGACGATCAGGCCACAGCTTGTCCACAAACCATGAGGCCACTGAGTGTGGCAGGGCTGGCTGTGAGCTGCGGGTGTCCTGGTAGCCAAATGCTCAGCGTCTCCTGTAGTGTGAGGCTACATTAAAATTCATTTCCATGAGATACTGCAGAAACATTTCTAGGCACCATCCACGTTTCTGGCAGGTTTTCCTCATAATGCTCGTGTTTTCAGCTTGCAGGAAGCTCACCAGCTATCTGTAATTTATTCCTTCAACCTTATCCCTCGCTTCTCCCTCACACAAAGTCTCCATGAAGGGCCAACCCGCGGATGTATGAATCCTCAGCAAAGGCTTCCATGTCCTGTCTCCTTGCAGCTTGACCTGGAAAGTTCTACCTTGCCTAGTCCCACACGTCAGGCTCCCATGGGAAAGAATGTACCCACACCACTATCCAGAACTATAAAGGGTCTGAGATTTTGCCCCACTTGCAAGCTAACAATGGAGTCAACCACAACCCCATGGACACTAGCAGAAGATACGAGACTATTGGCTTAGATATCAAAAAAGCTTTATTACTCACCAGGAAGCAAGCACCCTGAGCCTCAGCATATTCTGTGCTCGCTCCCCAAACGCCAGCCCCCACAGGGCAACACAAAGAGGGCCGATGAAAATCTGCTCAGAGAGGAGGTTTTGCTACAGGAGAGGAACCCAGGGCTTAGAGAACCAGAATCTTTTCTAATGAGGCGTGAGGACGCCTTTCCTTTGTTCTGAAAAGAAACATCATTGCTATCTTCCAGGGCTGTTTGCCAGGCAAACAGCTTTGAAAAGATGATACCGAAGAGGAGCCGGTATCCACTCACAAGACATGCAGAAACACAGAGACCCATGGAGAATCGTCTCCCAACAGCCACCAGAAGATAAAAATAAGATTCTGGAGCTAGACGCACTTCTGTTCAAATCCCAATTCCCCTCTTACCAGTTGTGTGACTTTGGACACGTTACTTAATTTCTCTCAACTAATTTTGTCTATCAACTAGATAGAGTAGCATTCACCACAAAGTTGTTGTAGATTAAGTTAGTAATATCTGTGTAACACAGAGCAGCAGAGTGCTGAGAGCTCACTAAATGGCCAGCATCATTATTATTACTAGTATCCATCTGTCCAAACTGTGTAAGTCTTTAAAGCTCGGCATGGTGGATCCCTTTGTGGATGCCCTCCTTCCCCTCCCTATTCTACCTTCCAATTTCCCATCAACCACAGGAAGCCCAGCCCCCCTTCTCAAGTCACCAGCCTCTCTTTAGTTCAATGTGTTCCAACAGGAGATGATTCTTGTTCTGTTGTTAAATCTTGTCATTTCACTGTACATGTGTGTCTTGTCTTCTCAACTGGATTATTCTTTATTTTAAAGATTTTATAATTTATTTATTTGACATAGATCACAAGGAGGCAGAGAGGCAGGCAGAGAGGGAGAGAGAGAAGGAAACAGGCTCCCCACTGAGCAGAGAGCCCGATGTGGGGCTCGATCTCAGGACCTGAGATCACGACCTGAGCCGAAGGCAGAGGCTTTAACCCACTGAGCCACCCAGGCGCCCTCAGCTGGATTATTCTATCCCAGAGGGCACAGATTCTGTTTTCTGCCTCTTAGTATTCCCATGGCATACTGCTTGTCTATTACACCTAGTACACACTCTAGAAAACATTGACAGAAAGATTTTCAAGCCCAAGGAAACAGAGAATTATCCCGTTGTTGAGCAGTTAGGCCCCTCTCCACTACACAAAAGTGGTGTATCTGAAAAAAACAAAAACAAAAACAAAAAGAGCCCAAAACCAAGACAGAGGCCCTTCTTTGCAGCACAGAGGATGAAGCCTGGCCTGTTGCCTGAGCTCTGCCAGCCCAGTTCTAGCACTACGCGCCCTCTCCGACTCCCAGCCCCAGTGCCAGACCCTCTCCGTGACTCATCTCCAGCACTTACAGGAGAGGCCTGTCAGGAATCCTGGGAGTTGCTCCCTTGGCAAAGGGAAAGAAATCCTGGCTACAAGAAGGAATCGTCTGAAAAGAATTGTTGATTCAAAATCCAAAAACAATGTTATCCCCTGAAAATCCAACTTGCAGCCAATCTCTGGAATGAAAAACAAACCCCCCTCCCATTAAACGCCATACCCTGGGGTGGCAAAACACATGTACTCTAACCTAGCTATAAACCAGCAGGCCAAAACCATCTTCTGGGGGCATTTCAGTATTTAGTAACCACCAGACAGCTGATGAAATCCAGATGTGCACTGCAGTCTTCTCGGCCAGCAAAGAACAAACAGGCCTTCCCAGCCGTGCCCACCCCCACCGGGCCAGGCCTCTCAGCTGCCACACTCTAGCTACAGCAGGATCTGGGGCTCCGTATCACAGGCTCTCATCCTGTCCCCTGAAGCAACCACCACACACGGCCAGGGACGTTTCTGAGAAGAGAGACCCCACTGCAAAATTCTGACAAATCTTGTCACCTTGACCTGGAGAACACCCTTTCTTTTAGGTCCAAGTACTGAAAACTAATGGTAATAGACGCTGCAAAATGTCTCCATAGGGAGAACCCTGGCCTGCGGTTTCACACAAGAAGTGCTGCAGGGGAGCGCCTGGGTGGCTCAGTGGGTTAAGCCTCTGCCTTCAGCTGGGGTCTTGATCCCAGGGTCCTGGGATTGAGCCCTGCATTGAGCCCTATATCGGGCTCTCTGCTCAGCAGGGAGCCTGCTCCCCCCCCCCCCCCTACTTGTGATCTCTGACTGTCAAATAAATAAATAAAATCTTAAAAAGAAAAAAAAGAAGACGAAGAAGTGCTGCAGGGTTGGAGGTCACACCCTCCTCTCTTCTCTCCCGGAAGCTCTGGTGGCTGCATCAGAAGGAGGGTAGACAGGAAAGGGGAACATGACACCTCACCCTCAGCCCCCAAGTCATCTACAAGGCCTCTTTACTCCCCTGTGAAATCAGAAGCATACCACAGGCTGTCCATGTGTGTGTGTCTGTGTGTGTGTCTGTGTGTGAGTCTGTGTGTGTGTTGGGGGGATAAGGGGATGGGTAGAGGGTGCACACAAGCAAAATACAAGCAAATCAGGAGAGACCACATGGTGACCTTCCCAACATGGAAGCCCCAGATCTACTGTGGGAAGCTGAGGACGAGGCGGAAGGCTCTGAGAAAGAAGGGCATGCGGCTCACTTCACACAGCTGCTGGAGGCTCCTCGTTGTGGATCAAAAAGCTCTCAAGTCAGACTTATGGGCCCCTTCTAGTTCTACCACATATAAGCTGAGCGATCTGGTTCAGGTTGCTTACCTCAGTTAGCTTCAAATTTCCTCCTTCAAACTGGGGTCCACATGGACCTACTGTCATAGAATCTATAGACTACACCGGATGTCTTCCCAAAGCATCAGTTTCCCTGGGTGAAATTAATGTCATACATTTTACTCCAAAGAGAAACATGGGCTTGTCATGGAAGAGACATGGAGGGATAGGGTTGGTGTGCTGATGTGAGAAGTCCGGGCCAAGGCCACCCCAGTGCTGGTAAGGCAGATGGCACAGATGGCCGACCACACAGCCAGGGTCCTACTCCAGAGCTCCAGCTGAAGTTTCCAGATACCAGCACAGCCTCCCTTGGAGAGAAAGCACCAGACTGTGACCCAGTCCTGGCCAGGGGGTCCTGAGGAGAAGGCTGCTGGGGGAAGCAGGGATCAAGGGGCTTCAGGGGAAGGTGTGTCCTCCCCCAAAAAAGAGATCCCTGGGAAGAAATACCCTCTCCTTCATGCAGGTGACTCTCTACACCTGATGTCTAAGGCAGCAGCAGCCATCTTCTGACCCAAAAGAGATGAGCTCACAAATGAACCAATGCCCAAGGGCCCTTGAGAAGATGGACAGACGGATGAAAGAGGCCAGCTCATGGTTAGTCCCATCAAGGCCTTAGTTAACCAGCCCTGGGATCACCAACTCCAGACACCTTGTGAGTTGCTAAATGTCCTTACCTTGTAAGAAGTTTTTTGTTGGGTCTTTCAATGTTTGCAGCTGATAGAGTTGGTGTGGAGGTAGCAATTTTGGATTCATTCTCCATGTCTCAAAGTTTAGGAGTTTTTCCCCAGTCTAGGAGACAGAAAAGCAACACAGAGAGTTGCTTTAATGTTGATGCTCACCCTGTTTATTGAGCTCTTGTACATTGAGCTCTTACTCTTTGCCAGACCCCATCTTTCTTACTTCTCCTGACAACCCCATGAGATCAACTAGTAGTGCTCTTACCCTAATAGTTTACAAATGGGGAAACTGAAACACAGAAAGGTTAAGAAATTTGTCCAGGATGATTCAGCCAGTCTGTGGCAGAGGCAGGCTTTGCACTCCCATGGTATAACACCAGAGCCTACGCTTCCACAGCTCCTCTACACTGCCACTCAACTCAGAGAATTATAAGAGCCCTGGAAGGCAAAGCAGCTCCCCCAAATACAAAAGTAGAAAGGATTCTGTTAAACATTTCCCAAGGGGTTACTTTCTGAGTGTAGGTAAATTCTCCTATGCCCTCTCTTGGCTTTCGGAGAGGTGTCGTTTTTCCACAAACACAGTCAAATTCATTGACTTCCATGGCCCTTATGTCAAACCATTGGAAATTCATTAGGTGTTGCCAAATGTTGTGGGAGTCCCCTACAAAATGCTGGTGGCTTAAGGACATTTTTCTTAGGAGAAAGTCAGCAGTTTTTAAAGGGATCTGGTTATCCAAAAAGACAAAGAATCAGCCTTCTAGGGCACCTGGGTGGCTCAGTCAGTTCGGTGTCTGCCTTCAGCTCAGGTCATGATCCCAGGGACCTGGGATGGAGACCTACACTGAGCTCCCTGCTCAGCGGAGAGTCTGCTTCTCCCTTTCTCTCCCCCTCTGCCTCTCCCCCTGCTTGTGCTTGCACACTCTTATTCTCTCAAATAAATAAATAAAATATTTTTAAAACCTGAAAAAAAAAAAAAAGAATCAGCCTCCTCATACCTGTGCTCATTGCAGCCGTATTCAACAGCCAGTATATAGAAACAACCTAAATGTCCTTCAGTGGGTGAATAGAAAAAGAAAACGTGATACACAACACACACACAGAGGAGTATTAGTCAACCACATAAAAGAAGGAAGTCCTGTCATTTGCTACAACATGGATGAACTTGGAGGACATTATGTTAAGTGAAATAAGTCAGACAGAGAAGTAAATACCGTAGGATATTACTTACATGTGAAATCCTTTTTTAAAAAAAGATTTTATTTGTTTATTTGACAGAGACACAGCGAGGACCAGGACCTCAGGTCCTCAGGATCCCAGGACCCCAGGATCATGACCCGAGCCTATGGCAGAAGCTTAATGACAGAGCCACCCAGGAGCCCCTTACATGTGGAATCCTAAGCAAACACACAAACCAGCAATTTCATTGAAACAGAGACTAGAATGGCAGTTGCCAGGAACTGGAGAGAGGAGGAAATAGTATAATCTAGGTCAAAGGGTACAAACTTCCAGTTATAAGAAGAGTAAGTTCTGAGGGATCTAATGAATGTGTGGTAATGATAATTCATAATAGAGTATTATGGACTTCATAAGTGCTGAGAGTAGATCTTAGGCATTCTTACTACAAAAAAGGGGGGGGGAGTGGTTAACTATGCAAGGTAATGGATGTGATCATCAAGTTGACCTGGTAATCATTCCACAGGGTGTATATAAATATAAATATAAATAAATAAATATATGTATACATAATCATGTTGCACACTTTAAATATATGCAATTATATTTGTCAATTACTCACTTAAAAAATAAATTTTAAAAGAATCAGTGTCCTAAAGACACATCAGATGCAGCCAGTCCTCACCAAATGTTTTAGCATTCAAAGGGAACTTAGTTACCATCAAGACCAATGTCCTGGTTGTACTGAGAAGGAAAACAAGACCAAGAAGTAAACTGACTTGCGAAAGTCACTCGGTTTCTTTAGGACCAAGGCTGAGAGTGGGCCCCAGAGCTCACAGCACTCACATCTCCCATGGTAGTCTGTTGCATGGCCTGATTTTCCACCATCACAGCTCCCGTCTGAATTCAGAGGCCCTGATACCACCTGTAAGCAACCAGAGGCTCCTGCCATATGCTCTGAGGCCCACTGTCCGTCCCCTTTTCATGCTCTCTTGTTATTGCCTATTCAACTCTCTCTCCTGCCTTAGAAACTGACCCATCATCAGCGTGAAGAACAGTGTTATTTGCTTGCCATTGTATCCCAGGGATGTAGCACATGGTGGGCTCTAAATAAATCCTCACGGTTTGAAAAAAATGAATCTGTGAATGCATGAATGATAATCATCTCCTTAGAGAATGGCCTTCATAAGGCGACACAGGGCTTGGTATCACCCGCTACTTTCCTCCTCAGTGCAAGCTGAGACAAGGCTCACAGAGGAACGAGGATGGTTGGACGAGGAGGGAAGAAAACAAATCCACAATGGCATTTTGAGGAGGGCACGTTGAGTCAAGAATCCCAATAGATGTGTTATGGTCCAGAGACCCTGACTCAGATCGAGAGAAGCAAGTTCAAGGAAAAGGAGGAGTCCCCGAGACCCTCACGCAGACTGCTTGGCCCTTGCTGCCATAGAGACTCAACAGTCCTGCCAAACCAGGACCTGACCTCCCCAGGTAGCAGCAGGTGTCTCCAGCCAGGAACTTTGCAGTAATTGCTTGTGTCCTTCTTCTTCACCAGACACAACTTCTGAGCCATTAATATTCTTCCAGGGTGCAGAGAGCATGCCAAGAACTTCCTGTAGCTTATGAGTCATGGTCTCTGAGCACAGAACATCTCCCAGGGAAAGAAGGGTTGCAGAGCCCCAATCCCCAAGGGGATATCTTCCCAAGGGTGCCCTGCCCCAAAAGCACCCTGGAAAGGCCCTGTCAGGGATGCTGGGTTAAATTGTCCAGGGTGCCATGGAAACCTCACTGGGTGGCTAGGGCTGAAAGAACTTAGAGCGAACAGGAAAACAGGCACTGACCCGGGATGGGCAGCCTGATGTTTATACTCAGGAGCCCCAGGCTTGACAGAATTATTGAAGTAACCAAATGAGAAAATGTATGTGATACTGTTCTGCAAGCTTTACGCACCGTTACTGCTAGTTGCTATGATTAAACAAAAGTCAGACGTCAGACCTACAAGGCAGACATAATGTTCTCTGTCTCTCCTTTATATTCCCTTTGAGCTCCATTCTTCAGGAAAGACTAATAAGGAGGGAGCACTCAGAATGTCTTCTTTTTTGTTTTAAGATTTTATTTATTTATTTGACAGACAGAGATCACAAGTAAGCAGAGAGAGGAGGAAGCAGGCTCCCCGCCAAGCAGAGAGCCCAATGTGGGACTCGATCCCAGGACCCTGAGATCATGACCTGAGCTGATGGCAGAGGCTTAACCCACTGAGCCACCCAGGTGCCCACTCAGAATGTCTTGATTGTGAAATTGATTTCAACTGGATTTGCTGCAGGTGAAGATGGGGAGCTTCAAAGACCACTACAAGGGACAGGAGAAGAAAGGGTGACATTCATGACCGGGACTGGTACCCACAGAGACCTGCAAACCAAATGCAGAAATCGCAGCCTGTTAAATAAGCATATATTTATCCGGGGTGGGGAGAGGGAGAAGAAAAAATGAAAATTAAATTAAATTAAATCATTTTAAAAAGCAGCATGCACTTAGCAAAGTAATCTGCATGTGGTGGAACATGCCTACTTGTGATAAGTCTACTTTGAGTCAATCAACAAATATTTATTGAGCATCTCCTCTGTGCCAGAATGGTATTGGATGCATGGTTTCCAGAAGCTCCTCAGAATCTTTTTCCTGTTAAAATTCTAACATGTTCCCCACCTAACGCCAGCTTTGCACAATAATATTCTCAACACTCCTTTGACCCAGACGACGGGGGCTACCGAGACAGTTTGGGAATTTACTTCTATCTCAAGTGTTGTTCTTTTCCCAGTCTGTGACACATTTTTCTGTTCTCTACTTTCTATAGAATCTATTCTCTTTTGCTTCTTCCCTCCTGTTTCTCACACAGCTAGATACACGCACAAGGAGCTAAAATGCTGACAACAATTGCAAGACACTTCATTCCTGAGGGCCTCAGTTTCCTCACTGGAAAATTGGGCGTGCTGAGGAACATACACTCAAAGAACCCTTCCCGTTCTGTCCTTTGGAGACCTTGAAATTCGATACGCAGGTCTTCATTTTTCAATGAGGAGAGGAAGCTCAAGGCAGGGAGAAGCACCCAGATCATGGGCAAAGTTGAGATCAGAGATGCTAACATTGTGGAGTTGCCAACTTGCTCGGAGACTCCATGTCCAGCACGTAACAGCCTGACTTGCAAGAGACACTGTGCACAGTTCATCCATGTCCAGAACAAGAGGGCAACTATGAGACTGGGAGGAAGGAAGACTATTAAGTGATAAAAGGATCGAAGTTCTGTAGATAGCTGTTTTTCATTAGGTCTTTGCCAAGAAGGTTGACTTTGGCCTGAAACTAGGGCTAAGAGCCCTGGGATGGCAGCAAGGCAAGAAGAAGGATGGCTTCTTATCCCTCTTTGGACTGGACATCAGCCAGGCAGCACTGATGCCTGCAGGGACCCTTGGCAGGCATCTTCCAAAGAGAGACTTTGGTAGCCCAGAACACTTCCCACCTCCAACACTGATAGAACAGCACAGGAAATACTCCAAACTGGGGCGCCTCGGTGCCTCAGTCAGTGAAGCATCTGACTCTTGGTTTCTGCTCAGGTCGTGATCTCGTGGGTCGTGGGAGCGAGCCCCTTGTCAGGTTCTGCACTCGGTGAGATTCTCTCACTCTGTCCCTCCCCCAACCCCTGCTCTCCCTCTCTCTCTCAAAAAAGAAATAAATCTTTAAAGAAAAGAAAAAGAAAGTATTCCAAACTGGTCATAGCCTTCTCCAACCTCTCCAGTCCTCTGGAGACTCTGCGACTCTGAGAAATGGATAACAGTATAAAGAGAAAGGAGAGGGAGGCCCAGAAAGACAAAGCTGATTTGCATTAAAGGACAAACACTGAGTACCAAGAAAAGAACTCCTTCCTGGAGGAGAAAGCAGAAGAAAACCCAGCCAACGTAAGGTAGAGTTAGAGGGAAAGGCCCGAAAGAAAGGGAGAGACAGAGAGAGCTCACAAAGGAAGAGGGATACCCCAGGAGGGGACAGCTGTTGTCCTACTTGGTGCATCTCCATATTGCAAGAACCTGAAGAAGGATTACTTCGTTGTTTATTATGAAGTGTAATGCATCTCTTCCAGGGCTCTCAATGAAGACTCGAAAGGCTTCACAAAATTTTCTTGAAGTTGGAAATGTTTCTTTGAATGCTGCCCTGTGCTAAGACCATTGCAAAGGCGTCCGGGTTGCATTCTGGTGAGCGCACTTTGGAACAGCACATTCTGCCTGAGGTGACCTCAGATCTGTAATCTGCTGGGTTTGCAGACACTGCAGACAAGGGCTTGAAGTCAAAGGGCGCTGGTTTCCATTACTAATTGTGTAAAGGAATTGTTTGGTCTCTGCTTCCTCATTTTGAAAATAGAAAGAGGATGATTTCTAAACTGATACAGTTTGTAGATGGTGGCCCTCAACTGGGAAGCCATGGATCCACTCTGAGCTTTTTGCAAACACATGTGCCCACGAAAAGGAACAGAGCAGTGACACACGCTGCAATATGGACGAACCTGAAAAGCGTGAGGCTAAGGGAAAGGAGCCAGACACAAAAGACCAGGTACTAGGTCGATTCTGTTCACAGGAAAGGTCCAGAAAAGACAAATCTATACAGATAGGGAGTCGATTAGAATTTGCCTGGAGCTGGGAGGTGAGTGTGGAGACAGGAATGAGGTTTCTTTTTGGGGTGATAGAAAGGATTTAAACTAAGATTGTAGTGAAGGCCACACAACTAATACTAATAACCACTGAACTGTACACTTCATTTTTTTAAAAAGATTTTATTTATTTATTTGACAGATAGAGATCGCAAGTAGGCAGACAGGCAGGCAGAGAGAAGGGGGGAAGCAGGCTCCCTGCTGAGCTGAAAGCCCAATGCGGGACTCCATCCTAGGACCCTGAGATCATGACCTGAGTCAAAGGCAGTGGCATAACCCACTAAGCCACCCAGGCGCCCTGAACTATACACTTTAAATGGGTGCATTTTATGGCATGTAACTTATGCCTCAATAATGCTTTTTAAAAGCACACATGCTTTTAAAAAGTACACACACATCACCCCCACTGCAATAGTCCTTGTGGGGGGTAAAATTCCGAAAGAATTTCTTCCAGGTATTTTTTCTACCTATCTTCCCTACCTCCACATAAGAATCATTGACACGAGGCTTTGCCCCTCCCAGAGGGGTCCATAGCGCCCGCCCCACTGGCTATCCCCTAGGAGCTGGTTGGAAATTAATCAGAGGCCCCGCTGCAGAAGCATGATTGTGGCTTGAAACTGGTGAGCATATGAACCTCGAGAAGCAACTGCTGTCCCTACAAACAGTAAGAGTTATGCCCTTGCAAGGTCTTTTCTTTTGTCATGACTTTATCCTTTATGAATCCAACATTTGCTTAAGGAAAGTCCTCTCGCTTAAGGAAAGAGAACATTCTTGCCTTTCAGAAACCAGGTAATGTTTTGGGGGAGTGGTGGTGGAGGGACTCTTTTCAAATGAAGGTAATTCATTATTGGTTATCAACAACACTAACCAATGTTGCCTGCCTGCCTCAGAGCCTTGCCCAGATGTTTACCTGGGGTTGCCACCAAGGGCGGAACACCAGGCATCTGAGGAATGCAGGTTCTCATCTCTGTTTCTGGATGTACGTTAGGGAATCCAAATGCCCATTTGTTGTAGCGGTGAGTCTCCCCACAATCTGTCGTGTTGGTAAACTGCCCCACTGGTGTTTCTCTCAGTAATCCCACGTAGCACCGATCTCAGATGGCTGGCATCGCGCACAGGAAAACAGCCGGAACACGAGCAACATTTCCATATTTTGGAAATGTTGTGAATGATACAGCAGGGGCCTCCTTCCTAATTGCTCTGTTTCTGGCCTGGAGGACAAGCAGAAACTGGGTTTTGGAAGCTGTTTTGGGGCACTGTTAGTTGCAGAAGCTAAAGGCTGCCCATCCCCCCAAAAGACATTGGCATTATTTACATAATAGAGACTTTTCCTTGCAATTTCTACTTGAAAACATGAGAGACATTATCAGTTATGTTAGAGGTTCTGATAATCACTAAACAACAAAACCGTTTGGAAGCCATCACGTCCTTTAAGCATGATCATTTAAAGAGTCCTGTCCCACTCCGTTATGCAAGGTGGCAATCCAGCCCGAGATTCACTCCTGCCTTTCTTTGGTCCCGTGGGTGTCTTCATTTTGACCAGTTTTTTCCTCATCAACACAACCTCCAAAAGAGGAGCCAGAGATGGGAAAGATTACCAAGGCTGGGTTAGTTAAGTCCCTGTTCTTTTGAAGGTCTGGGGACAATGGTGGACAATATTTCCATTTTCCCTACGATGTTCCTCGAGTCAGACAATTCAAAATCACAAGAGAATTCAAGGTAAGATGACAGAAGAATTTTGAGCCAATTTTTTTTTTTTAAATCAAACATTTTAGAAATTGATACAAAAGTACATTGGCACTCTTTCCAATAGTGAGAAGTGCAAACAATTTTCTAAACTCTGCCCAAGTGCAAAAAGCTTTTTTCATGTACTGCCTTATTTATGATCGATGTGGGCGGAGAAACAAGAATGCATTCATGCCTTCTGTGGCTCTTGGGCCAAGGATGTAGAGACATAGCTGCAAAGGTGAAGGAAGAGGGGAGACAGTTTAGAGCTGGGGCAGGCTGACAATGTCTGACCATCTGTGGACATTGGATGAGGCTGCTCCAAATGCAGCAGCCAGAAAGCAGCCTGATGATTTAAGGCCCTTGTGATGGCTTCTGCACACCATGAAAAGGACATGGTGTGCCTCTCATGGCCCTAGTTTCATTTCCCAAGATATGATAAGATACACACTTGTATGATGATGTTGAATGAGTGAGAGGTCTAGCAACCCAAACTCCCAGCCCTAAGAGCCCTTCCCTTTTTTTTTTATTTTTAGCATTTTTATTTCTTTTTTCTTTTTTAATTTCTTGTAGTAGTAAACATACAGTGTTATGTTAGTTCCAGTTGTACAAGATAGTGATTCAACAATTCTGTACATTATTCAGTGCTCATCACAAGAAGTTTACTCTTAATCTCCTTCACCTATTTTACCCATTACCCTACTCACCTCCCCTCTGGCAACTACTAATTTGTTCTCTAAAGAGTCTGTTTTTTGGTTTGTCTTTTTTCTTTGTTTCTTAAACTCTATTTATGAGTGAAATCATAGGCTGTGTTTCTCTAATTTATTTCTCTTAGTATCATGCCCTCTAGATCCATCCATGTTGTTGCAAAGGTCAAGATCTCATTCTTTTTTCTGACTAATACTCCACGTCTATCTATCTATCTATCCCACATCTTCTTTATCCATTCATCAATCAATGGACACTTGGGCTGCTTCAAGAGTTTGGCTATTATAAATAATGCTGCAATAAACATAGGGCTGTGTGTACCTTTTTGAATTAATGTTTTCTTATTCTTTGGGTAAATATCCAGTAGTGGAATTACTGGATCATATGTAATTCTATTTTTTGATTTTTTGAGGAAACTTCATACTGTCTTCCACAGTGGCTGCACCAGTTTGCATACCCACCAACAGTGCACGAGAGTTCCTTTTCCCCACATCTTCACCAATACTTGTTGCTTCTTGTATTTTTTTATTTCAGCCATTCTGACAGGTGTGAGGTGACATCTCATGATGGTTTTGATTTGGGTTTCCCTGAAGATTAGTGATGATGAGCATTTTTTCATTTGTCTGTTGGCCACCTGTATGTCTGTCTTCTTTGGAGAATTATCTGTGTCTTCTGCCCTGTTTGTTTTTTTTTTAATTGCATTATTTGATTATTTTGGTGTGGAGTTGTGTAAGTTCTTTATGAATATATAATTTTTAAGATTTCATGTTTTTATTTGACAGAGAAAGATAGACAGACAGAGAGGGAACACAAGCAGGAGGAGTGGGAGATGGAGAAACAGGCTCTTTGCATAGCAGGGAGCCCAATGCGGGGCTCAATCCCAGGACCCTGGGATCATGACCTGAGCCAAAGGCAGACGCTTAATGACTGAGCCACCCACGCACCCCAGTTCTTTATGTATTTTGGATACTAATCCTGTATTGAATATGTCATTTGAAAATATCTTCTCCCATTCAGTAGGTTGTCTTTTAGTTTTCTTGGTCATTTCCTTTGCTGTGCAGAAGTTTTTTATTTTGATGTAGTCTCAATAATTTACTTTTGTTTTTATTTTATTTTATTTTTTGCTTTTGTTTCCCTTGCATTAGGAGGTTTATCCACCTAACAGCCATTTCTTCTTCTTTTTTTTAATTATGTTATGTTAGTGACCATTAATTTTTGATGTAGTGTTCCACAATTCATTATTACATATAACACCCAGTGCTCCATATAATACGTGCTCTCCTCAATACCCATCACCATTTCTAGCAGAGTCGGACTCTACCACCACCTATGTATTATTATGAAAAACAGTATTAAACCTATCAAAATCGATCCCAGAGATCACAACAATTACCAAAGATTTAAAAATAACTACACCCAAACCAGGGATGCCCTGGGTAATTTAAAAAAAAAAAAAAAAGTTTATCTACATACCATCAAAACCACATCCCATCATAAAACAGGTTTAGGTGATAGGTCCCACTTTAGTTTTATCTTCCTATAAGAAACATGGTACAGGGGCCTGGGTGGCTCAGTGGGTTAAGCCTCTGCCCTCAGCTCAGGTCATTGTCTCAGGGTCCTGGGATCAAGCCCGGCATCAGGCTCTCTGCTCAGCGGGGAGCCTGCTTCTCCCTCTCTCTCTGCCTGCCTCTCTGCCTCCTTGTGGTCTCTGTGTCAAATAAATGAATAAAACTAAAAAAAGAAGAAGAAAAGAAAAGAAAAAAGAAAAGAAACATGGTACATTACCATCTGTACCTGTTTAACATTATATATTTGACAACCGAAACCCATAACTCTGAAGCAAGACAACAGCTTGGTAATTTATTTGCACATTGTCATTTCTCCAAGGTTAAGTGGGTTTGGTGGCACATAATGCAGCTGAAAAATTGTGGGGGAACATCTGCCGTATTCTCCATGATGAAGACAGGGAAAGAGTGTATTGATTAGTGACTACACTGTTTGTATTGGAAGCTTGACTTCCAACTTGGCCCAGAAACAGAGTTCAGATTCTAATTGGCCAGAACCAGACACACCTGAAGCCTGCTGTAACCACCCATAATATAGCCGGGGGCTGCAGCAGCAGCAGCTGGCAACAGAGGGAGCCTTTGGAAGGTCGTGAGAGTCTTCTCTGAGCAACTCAGAAGAGAAATGAACTTATTGGAATTTGGGGAGAGATAATAAATTGAATGTCAGTATGATGGAGTAAATAAAGGAACCTTACTGGGGCAAGTAGGTACTGATTATAACTAGAGACATGAGGAGAAAACAAATTGCATTTGGCAGCATGAAGAGAAATGACTGTATGTGTCAAGGTTAAAGAAAAACCTGTTTGATGTGGGGATTTGCACTGGAACCTGAAGGGGGGCTACTACCTGGGTAGGAAAGAGAGAACATTATGAACTTAGAGAGTGAATGATCCCAGCTGAAAAAGAGAATTAATGTTGGAAACAATGAGAAAGCGGCTACGCAAGTGGGACCAGACTGAGGAGGTTGGCTTTTTATCTCCTGGTTATGATGATGTGAAAAATTTTATCGGGCAGGCCAACTTCATTTGCTAGGGAACGTCTGCCTAGAACACTAGGTGAAGGATTCTAAAGCAGTGTTTGGACTTTTGAGAAAGAAGCCACGATCAGGTGGTAGTGTCTGCCCTGGGAGTTGGATGTGAGGCCCAAGCTTCCTGTCTGCTGGCTTAGTCCTACAAGAAGGAGCACCATGAGAGGTTTGAAAGCAAAACTAACTCAATTAAACCAAGAGACAGTGTTGCTATCCACTTGCCTATTACAAGAGAAAATTTGCCCCTAAAATCTTAAATTTCAAAATTGTTTTGAAAAAAAAGTTGCAATAAGGATTATTACCTTACATTTAACTTGTTTATTGATTCATTCAGTAAGTATCCTTGTGTGCCTATCAGAAGCTTGGCACCAAGAATAAATTATAGGCAAGATGAATGTTTCTCTGATCCAGGAGTTCACAGTCTAGTAAGGGAGATAGACAAGTAAACCGGTCTGAACTACAGAGGGATAAACTGAGGATACCGCACAATAAGTTGAAAATGGCCACCTAAAGATATCCACAACCCAATCCCCAGAACCCGAGAATGTCAATTTATGGGCCCAAAAAAAGGGGGGTGGAGTGGGGCTTTGCAGATATAATTAAATTAAGGATCTTGAGATGGGGAAATTATTATGGATTATCTGAGTGGGCCCTAAATATAGTCACACATATCCTTATAAAAGGCAGGCAGAGGGAAATTTAACACACACAGAAGAGAAGACCATGTGGCCAGAGGGATGGAGACTGGAGTGACACAGCCACAAGCCATAAATCATGGGCTGACGAGAGCCATCAGAAGACAGAAGCTGGAAGTAGCAAGGAAGGGATTCTCCCTTTCTGAGGCAGCAAGGTCCTGCCAACATTTTGATTTTGGCTCAGTGATACTGACTTTGGACGTCCGGCCTCTAGAACTATGAGAGAATAGATTTCTGTTGTTTTAATCCACAAAACTGATGATAATTTGTCAGGAGAGCCGTAACAAACTAATAGACACCCTGGGAGCTCATGAGAGAGTGGCTCATCCAGGCTTCCTGGGTCAAGTTTGGGAGCTAATCTGGTTGATTTAGGCAAAGTTTCCTTGAAAGGCTGTCAGGGGGCTTTCACAGGGGACTTGTAAGATCTAGAAAAGCTGGAGGAAGAAGCTCAGTGAATGGGAAGCACCTCAGAAGGCTTCAAACACCATGTGGGAGGAACAATCCTTCCAAAAGGCAACGACCCCCGCCACGGGAAATAGGAAATGACTTCTAGCCATCTCTTTTGTCTCTGTGTCAGTCACTCAATCCAAAATTCCAGAAAATAGGATCTGATTGGATAAGACTCGGACTGCCAAAGGAAGGGAGAGAAATCGTCCCCCATTCAGCTTCTTCCATGAGAAGAGGAAGGAATCCCACAAATACTATACATTTGGGGAACTCTTCCCCAAATTCAGTAGGGGTCTTGGGTATTAACAACCAGGAACAACATATATTCATACCAGGAGATATCTAATTCACTCTTGGGAGGCTCTGGGGGACAAGTGGTATTTAAAGCAGAAATCTGGGGCGCCTGGGTGGCTCAGTGGGTTAAAGCCTCTGCCTTCAGCTCAGGTCATGATCTCAGACTCCTGGGATCGAGCCCCACATCAGGCTCTCTGCACGGCGGGGAGCCTGCTTCCTCCTCTCTCTCTGCCTGCCTCGCTGCCTACTTGTGATCTCTCTCTGTCAAATAAATAAATAAAATCTTTAAAAAAATAAAATAAAATAAAATAAAGCAGAAATCTCAAGGATCAGAAGACGTTAGTCATGTGTGTTCGTAGAGTTAAATTATTTCTCTCCCCCCACGCCACACACACAACCCAGATTTGTTCCTGTCTCAGCTAACAGACCTACTAAGCACTAAACAGCACATCAGCGCCCTCTCCGATTCTCACTTCTATTTCACTCCTGATTACAAAGGGACTGCGGAAGGAGTATAGAAAATATGGGGCTCAAACCAAATGATACCACGTCTGAACCTTCCAGACCTCACTATACCTGTGTCCTCAGGACGTTAGCTTGGAATCCCCCCTACGTCACAGCGCTGAGAGCAAACAACACCATTGCTGCTTCCATGAAGTGTGTATCACATTGCTTAGCAACCCCTCACTGTTTGTGTGACGAACTCTTCGCCTGGGCACATATGAATACATTTTGGCTCCCTGGGGAATGTAACTGAGTCACAATTCTGCTTTTATGAGATCAGGAAAGAATAAAAACATTATTTGCCTACGTGGTTGCCCACAACACAGCGCTAAGACCTTCAGGTGAGATGACTCAGAAGACTGAAAGAAAGATAATGGGAATGAATGTGAATGACAAGTGGGAAGAACAGGCTAGAAATACATTTGATTAACATCATCCTTCTAAGGAGGCAGAATAAATCCAGGAGGGGATTTCTGTCAGCTAGGACACCCGTGATGGGAGCACCCAGGGTGGAGACAGTCAGTAGAGTCAGTAAGATTTATGTCAAACACAATCTCTGGCCATTGTTCTCAAACTGAGCTTTTATACCTCGAGGTTTCCTGGGAAGATGTAATACCCATGACCTATGCGTAAGGTTAAAAGTGAATTTACTGAACATTTAGCTGAAGCACGTACAACTATTTATATACATCCTATACTACTTTTGCTATAAATGAGCCTCTAAGCAAGCAATTCCCATTTAGAACCCTCCCTTCACACAGCTGCTCCTGGCCCTCTCGGTCGAGGTCTATCCCAGCCTTGCCCTGACACCTTGTTTCATCATCAAAAGAAGTAAAGTCAGAGATAGGGGTCAAATGACCATTGTGCCACTTGCGGTTGTATACCAAGCAGCTGTATAGCAGCTCTCCAAATCCCAGATTCCTTATCTGCAAACTGGGCAAAATAACAGCAATTCATGGGGTTGTTCTGGCAACTAAATAAGATAAGCCTGGGTGGCTCAGTGGGTTAAGCCACTGCCTTCGGCTCAGGTCATGATCTCAGGGTCCTGGGATCGAGCCCTGCATCGGGCTCTCTGCTCAGCGGGGAGTCTGCTTCTCCCTCTCCCTCTCTCTCTCTCTCTGCCTGCCTCTCTGCCTACTTGGGATTTCTCTCTGTGTCAAATAAATAAATAAAATATTTAAAAATAAATAAGATAATACAAATAAAGCACTCATCACCTCCTGAACGCTCAATAAATGGTAACTATATCGGATTGGAATCCTAGCTACTCCGCTTACTGTCTGTTGACCTTATATAAACAACTTCATCTTTATGAGCTTGCATTTTCTCCTTTGTAAAATGGTGATAGCAAAGCCTACCTTACAGAATTCCTGAGAGTATCAAATATGACATATATAAAAGAGCCAGCACAGAACAGTCAATAGTCCTTAATCTGTAGTAATAATGTTTCTATTTCTACCTATTGTTCCCTTTCATGTGGATTTAGCTAACATTTGCATGGTTGGGGTTATCTGGCTCTTTCCTCCAAAAAAGATAAATTTCTCTAAGTTACTAAGACTTTTATAAGCAACTTAAAGAGAAAGACCATCTCCTCTATAGCTTGGTGTCCTTCACGCCTAACACAAAGTAGATACACAATAAAATTAAATTTAAATTTAAAAAGAATTTTTCCTCTGTCCCTGACTTCTTGCCTATTCCACAGCACTGTTTCTTGAGATTTTATTTATTGGTTTTAGGAGATCAGGGGTAGTGTCAGAAAGCACAATATTGATAACAAACATTAAATTCTGAAAATTATAGATCATTTCTACTCCCATGATTAGGATTAAGAAAATATTTAAAACCTCTTGCTTTAAACTAGTCAACTATTTAAAACATTATGTGAAGCTGGTGGGATTGGTTGGGGAGGGGAATTCATGGATCCCTAAAATATATAAGTTGATCCATTAGAGTATGGGAAAAAAAAATATAAGAACTTCAGTTCAATTAGTCCAGTAGTAAATGTATATAGTAGTACATAAATAAATTCCACATCGTAGGGGTGCATACTCAAAAACTGTGATGGAATTACAACTTATATAATCAAAAATGTTTAAAGACCATTGACTTAAGTTGTGTACTTAATGTCACAGTTTGCCATTAATCTTATATCCGAAACTTACCATAACATTTAAACTTCATTACTTTGGATGTGTAATTAGAGTTACCCACATGAAAACTACATATGCAGCTTTAAAAGTTCCTCTACCTTTATTTTACTAAGGGAGCAAGGGAGAGAAGGGAGGGGAGGGGAGGGGAGGGAAGATGAGGGGAAGAGGAAGGGGGAGGGCGGGGCAGGGGAAGGGACCAGAACGGAAAGGAAGGCAAGGGACCAGCGAATTGAAATTTTTTTTTTATCTCAAGAGAATAACTTAAGCACTTCATGCATCCTGCTAGCATTTCTACAACTAACACCCAAGTGTTAGCCACTGTAGAACAATACACAAACAAAACCCAAGTTTTGTCAGCCAGGGTAGAACAATACACAAATACTTGGTCCAAACTGAGTCACCAGAGACCAGCTTTCTCCCACAGTAACAAAACTCAGTTGGTCCTGGCCAGATGTCTGATGTGCCCCACTCTGCCTGCTGGCCTCTATCTAACCTGTTCATGGTCCTGGACCTGTGGCTCCTAAAGTTGTTTGTGATGATCTGCCTTATGGCACTCTGATGTCCATTCTTTTTTTTTTTTTCAGTGTTTTGTTTTTTAAAGATTGATTTATTTATTTGCCAAAGAGAAAGAGAGAGAGAGAACAAGCAAGTGGAGCCACAGAGGGAGAGGGAGAAGTAGGCTCCCCACTGAGCAAGGAGCCTCATTCGGGGCTCAATCCCAGGACCCTGGAATCATGACCTGAGCTGAGGGCAGACACTCAACCAACTGAGCCACCCAGGTGTCCCTGATGTCCATTCTTTAAAGTTTCGTGGGGTTTTTTGTTTGTTTGTTTGTTTGTTTTTTATCTGACAGATCACAAGCAGGCAGAGAGGCAGGCAGAGAAAGAGGAGGGAACAGGCTCCCTGCTGAGCAGAGAGCCTGATGCGAGGCTTGATCCCAGGACCCTGAGACCATGACCCGAGCCGAAGGCAGAGGCCCAACCCACTGAGCCACCCAGGTGCCCCCTTGATGTTTATTCATTAAAGAGGTGTTAAATCATGGCTGCCCCAAGACTGCCCCAGGCTTATGTTGGGCAGGAGGCCATTAATTCAAATTGCCTAAACAGAGCAGTTAAAGGACATTCTCTTCTTAAACGAATGTTTTTTGTTCAATATTAAATATTTTTAAAACTTCCTCCATTTCATTATTGAAGCTTCTCATTCCCCTGTCTAGTCGTACAGCTATCAAAATTTCAGTGCAGTATCTACTGTCTACAACTGCCTAGAGTGTGGTAGACACCCCCACTCCCATGGGCAGTTCTTGTCCCAACATTCAGGGCTACCAAGGCCTATTAAGTGGTTTCTAGGCACACTCATCATCTGGGAAGTATTCCCTTTCTGTTAGCTGAATAACCGTTTATTAATAAAACAGGCCACTAATGAGTCACTCTCAGTCTTGATTGTTTGGGCAAGTCATGACTGACTAAATCACTTCTCAGACTTGTGACCCAAGGGTTCAGTGCCAACGTGGAATAATTGCTTTCTCTATTTTATCACTTCAGGGCCAAAGGCTTAGCCAGCTGGAATATAAAATTAACTAGTAAAAGAGATGAAATATAACATCATTTTTCAATACAAATAAGGTTTTTCATCTAAATGAAATTTCAAATTTTACATTATTGTTCAAATGCTCTTATGACTCTTCAACAGTTCATTGAGGCTCTTCTTAACGACCTCCATATGTTCTCCTAACCAACCTCTTACACTTGGATTCACACTTTTCTAGAACGCTTCCCCTTTCCTCTGACACCTTGAATCCTGAGACATCTGATCCACTTGTCCAAACCTACAGTTGCTGAGGTCTAATTCACATCAAACATCCTCCTGAAGCTTTTGCTGAGGTTTGTAGCCCACGTTGATCTTCTTAACTGTAACAGCCTCATGTACAACCTGTCATTTATGTCACTCTGTGTTGTTCTCCAGTGATACAGGGAGATCCTGGATGAACTGAATAATTATAAGCACATTTGCTTTCATCACACTATAAAACTTAACATTCAATATCATAGTGTTTATGAAGCTATATTCAATATATTGAATATTGAGGCTATATTCAATCAGCAAATTTAAAACTTTGACCTTGAGGTTGCCTGTTTCTGTGTTAATCAGCGGAGATTACTCCCATGCAAAGAGACTTGGTGTGAAGGAAAGTCATTGTTCCTAGAAACAAAGCATGTCAGATTATTGGGTTATTAACCTAAACCTATATATATATATATATATATATATATATATATATATATATATATATAGTATTTTTAAGTTTTTATTTTAATTCAGGTTAGTTAATATACAGTGTTATATTACTCTCAGGTGTACAATATAGTGATTCAACACTTCCATACATTACCCTGTGCCCATTACCAGTGTCCTCGGTAATCCCCATCACATATTTTACCTATCCCCTACCCACCTCCCCTCTGGTAACCATCAGTTTGTTCTCTATAGCTGTCTGTTTCTTGCTTTGTTTCTCTCTCTATCTCTCTATTATTTTTTTTCCTTTTGCTTGTTTTTTTTTAATCTCTTAAATTCCACATGAGTGAAACATATATTTCTTTATTTCACTTAGCTTTATCTCTAGTTCCATCCATGTCATTGCAAATGCAAGATTTCCTTTTTTATGATGCTGAGTAATAGTCTATTATATAGACCTAGATTACATATCTACACACACACACACACACACACACACACATACACGTGTATGTGTGTGTGTGTGTGTGTGTGTGTGTGTGTGTATCACATATTCACAACATATCCGCTCATCAGTGGATGGACACAGGCTGATTCCATATCTTGGCTGTTATAAATAATGCTGCTACAAACATAGGGTGCAAGTATTCCTTTGAATTAGTATTCTTGTGATTCTTTGGGTAAATACCCTGTAGTGTGAGTAGCCCTATTTTTAACTTTTTGAGGACCCTCCCTACTGCTTTCCACAGTGGCTGCACTAGTTTGCATCCCCACCAACATACACGAGGGTTCCCTTTTCTCCACATCCTCGCCAACACCTGTTGTCTCTTTTATTGTATTTCTAGTCATTCTGACAGGTGTGAGGTGATATCTCATTGTAGCTTTCATTTGCATTTCTCTGATAATAAGTGATCATGAGCATCTTTTCATGTGTCTGTTGGCCATCTGGGCATCTCCTTTGGAGAAATGTCTGTTCATGTCTTCTGCCCATTTTTTCATTGGATTATTTGGTATTTGGATGTTGAGCTGTAGTAGTTCTTTATATATTCTGGATAGTAACCCTTTATTGGAAACGTCATTTGAAAATATATTATCCCATTCCATGGTGCCTTTTAGTTTTATTGTTTCCTTTGTTGTGAAGAAGCTTTTTATTTTGCTGTACAGAAGATTTTTATTTTTATATAGTCCCTATAATCTTGTTTTTTTCCCCTCACCTCAGGGGACCTATCTAGAAAAAATGCTATGACCAATGTCAGAGAAATTATTGCCTGTGTTCTAAGACTTTTATGGCTTCGGGTCCCACATTTAGGTCTTTAATCCATTTTGAATTTATTTTTGTGTATTGTGTAAAAAAATGGCCCAGTTTCATTCTTCTGCATGTTGCTGCCCAGTATTCTCAACACCATTTGTTGAAGAGATGTGTCTTTTTCCCATTGGATATTCCTTTCTACTTCATCAAAGATTAATTGACCACATAGTTGTAGGCTTATTTATGGATTTTTTTATTCTGTTGCATTGATCTGTCTATTTTTGTGCCTGTACCATACTGTTTTGATTACTGTAGCTTTGTAAAAAAAAAAAAAAACACTTGAAGTTTGGAATTGTGATGCCTCTAGCTTTGCTTTTCTTTTTCAAGATTGCTTTGACTATTCAGGATCTTTTGTGGCTCCATACAAATTTTAGGATTGTTTGTTCTAGTTCTGTGAAAAATGCTGTATTTTGATAGGGATTGAACTAAATATGTAGATTGCCTCGGGTAGTATAGACATTTTAATGATATTTGTCTTCCAATCCATGAACATAGAATATCTTTCCATTTCTTTGTGTTGTCTTCAATTTCTTTCATCAGTGTTTTATAATTTTCAGAGTACAGGTCTTTCATCCCTTTGGTTAAATGAATTCCTAGATATCTTATTATTTTGGGTGCAATTGTCAATGGAGCTGTTTTCTTAACTTCTCTTTCTGTCACTTCATTATTTGTGTATAGAAATGCAACATATTTCTGTATGCTGATATTTTTATCCTGAAACTTTACTGAATTCACTAAACCTCCCTATATATTAAAAAATAACTAGTTTATGGGGCGCCTGGGTGGCTGAGTGGGTTAAGCTTCTCCCTTCAGCTCAGGTCATGATCTCAGGATCCTGGGATCGAGTCCCACATCGGGCTCTCTACTCAGCAGGGAGCCTCCTTCCTCCTCTCTCTCTCTGCCTACTTGTGATCTCTCTCTGTCAAATAAATAAAATCTTAAAAAAAAAATAAATAACTAGTTTATTGAACTTCTAAGTTTAAGTATGATGGGTAATATTATAATACCTGCCATGTTTATTTCAGATTGAATTTTAGAGAAATACAATGTTAGAGGGGTACTGGAAATTCTTTTTTTCCCAGTCCCATTACTCTCCCTTCCAGGCCATTGGCAACTAATATTATAAATTTGTGTATCCTATGTTATGTTCATTACACATAAATTCACTCTCTCTCTCTCTCTCTCTCACACACACACACACACATACATACACATACACACACGGTGGTTCTCTGTTACATTAGCGGCCTATAATGAGCCATACCTCCCAGAATTCATATCACTGAGTAGACACCCTCCCTAGAGCTTGAGCTAGTCTGTGATGGCAATGACACTGGGCCAGTCCCATGCCTAGGCTTTGTCTGCTTCTCCTTGTGTACTCTTGGGAGCCCTGAACTGCTATGTAAGAAACACAGTCTATGTGAGAGACCATATGTAGAGTCCACATGTAAAGGCTACATGGGAATGAGAAGTCCCAAAACAACATGTAGAAGGAGAAAAATCCAGCTGTCCCAAGTGCCGCTGATGCCGGCTCCAGATGATGTATCGGCCAGCCACCAAGCGACTAGCAAAACCAGCAGAATTGGCCAGCTGAGTTGAGCCCAGATTGCAGAATTTTAGGCCAAAAATAATTTTTGTTGATTTAAGCCCTAAGTTTTAAGCTGGTCTGTTATGAAGCAATAGATAATCAAAACATATATATTCACAAACATTATATAGTAATATTCCATGTGAGTTTTTAAAATTCAACATGAGTGTCATCAGTGTGCATAACATTGTATCATTTGTTTTTTCTTAGTCGATATTATGCTCTTAGGTCTATTATTATTAAAACCATAGATCTAGTTCATTCATTTTAATTCCTGTATATTCCATTGTATGACTAATACAGCTTGTTTTAAAAATTGGGTTGTTTCCAGTTTTTCTCCATTGCAAGCCAAGGAGCAATAGACATTCTCACAAAGGTCTCCTGTGCTTATGTGAGAGAATTTCTTTAATTTAAATATCTTAATGTTATTAAAGATTTTCCATGCACCAATATTATCCCCACTTTACCAGTGAGGAACCTGAGGCTCAGAGAATTTAAGTGACTGGTTTAAGGGCAGACAGCAAATAAGTCACAGAACTAGGATTAAATTGGTTTATTTGACTCTAAAGCCCACTTCTTCAACCTCTATACTGTTCTGTATACAAATGTCCTACAGAGCTATGTCTGCTGATTTTGTTTCCCCACCAGAATTCTAAATCCTTTGAGGGTTTACAACTATAATTCATAATAATAGCATAGTGTTATAACTTAATAGCTTAATAACCACTTGTTATATAACCACTATGCGTCAGATGTTGTACATAACCTTTAAAATATTATTTAATTTCACTCATTTAATCCTCATACAACCTGATGATTCCCATTTTATAAACAAGGAAACTGAAGCACAGTGAATTTCAATAGCCTACCCAGAGTTACACAGATAGACAATGGTCAAGATAGGAAGAGATCCTAGTTTTGCAGGGCTTAAAATTTATCCAGGTTGGATTAGGGAGGCTCTCAAAGAAATAGAATTCAAATATACAAATATAAAAGTAGGTATGAAAGTGACTATTCCAAATGAAATAGAAACCACCACTGGTTACTTGACTCTTAGATATGCAATTCCCTGTCTTCTGAGATAGATTTAGACAGTTCTTTTGGAATGCTTACATAGAAAATGTGTCCTAGCTGCTACTGGCTTTCCATCTCGAACACTCTGCTGCTTCCTTCACTCACAGGGCCTATGCAAGGGAGGGGCTCTGAGGCTGAAGCAACATTAACTCACGATAAATCTGCTTCCAGGCAGACCTAGGATTTAACCTAGACAAACATAAATGTTTGCCTTAACATTTGCCTTCTCCAAAGCCCATCTTAGGCACCATTTTGGATTCACACAGTCCAAAGGGCCTGGCACTAGCCCTCAGTATGTATTAGGGAGCCATGATCTTGTATACAGCCCACCTCAGTCATTCTCCCTCATCTTATACCATTAATTTTCTTCACAGTATCTATCACTACCTGCAATTATCTTAATTGTGTGTTTGTGTGCTTATTGTCTATCCCACTTGAACATACAGCCCATAAGATGAGAAACCTTGTCTATATTTGTTCCACATTTTATCCTCATTATCTACAACAATGCCTTGGCCTCATTCATAGTATCAATGAACATCTATGGAATAAATTAGTAAACAAATTCTAGCTGAATGAAGAAATTAAAATACTTTCACATTAAGATAGATCAAAGCTTAGAGAAGTCATACAGAAAAAAAATTTATAATGGAGTTTGCAGTATTTGAAACGAGTTCATGCAATCTTCTTAAAACCAAATTTATATTTTGCACACATCAGGCATTATATTAAGCTCATTTTCTTCTGAAAATGTTAAATATTTAAATCCCAGGTACAATCCACAGTTCTTGAGCAAGAGTTATCCTTCCTCTATAGTAATTATAGTAAGATTGCAATAGAAAATAACAATACTCAAGAACTATCTTTATTAATGTGGTAATCAAGAAGTTCACACTGCATATACTGGGAATCAAATCTAAAAGAACTAACAGCAGCAGCTTCTTTTTCCAGTGAAGAAATGCAAATTTTGTCACTTCGTGGATGATTTATCTTAAGTTGGGAAATTATCAGGAAATTAAAAAGAAAGAGAAATGTTTGTTTCTTAACTATGAATCATATAAGAGAATTGCACCAAGTCTGTGTTTTTTACATTTTCACACTAGTCTACTTGAAAGACTATTTCATTTTTTAATCCTCATTTCTTGTCTAACATTATTAAAATTCAAAATAACAACTTTGTTTTGTTAAATTTCATAATTGTTATTGAGGAAAAAGTACAGACTACATAAAGTTATTGTCTGAGATAAATATCTGAGATTAAAATGTCTTTTGTTTTCTGTTCTTCTATTAAGTATGGCAAAAAAAAATCCTCAAAATAACCATAATTAATGTTTCACTTGGGAATGGTTCACTTCCCTGTTGCCTTTCCAAACATCCCACAAACCTCTGTTTCTGTTTACTTTGGTTAATAAGATTTCCAAATCTTCTTCCACTATTCTAATGAGTTTAAAAGTATGCTTTCAGTATCAATTTATTTACATTACTGCCAAATGTAAGGGATTAATGGTATTGGGACAAGTGACTAACCACCTAGAGAAAAATAAGTTAGATACCTCACCCCTTACTCCAAAAGAAATTCCACTGGAATCAGAAACTTAAACAGAAAGAAAGAGAAAGAAAAACAAAACAAAACAAAAAAAGAAACCGCAAACATACAAGGGAAAAATATAGGGAACTTCTACTTCTTATAATAATAAGTTAAGTAATACAAGTGACTATCCTACTGAGAAAAACAAGGCAAAATATTTTTAAACACACCCCTACCCCAGGATCCAACTAATCCATGCCTAGATATTTGCCAAAGAGAAATAAAACTTAAGATAATTATGCTGAAAGAATCCAGGGGGAAAAAAAGCAAATATGCCCATGCTTTCATTTATAGAGAGTTCTTAGAAATGCAAACTAGCTTACAGTGAAGGTAGATCAGTAGTTGCCTGTAGATGGGGAGTCGGGATGAAGCAGAGGGTAGGGAAGGAGGATTACCAAGAGACAGAAGGAAACTTTTGGGAGTGATAAATATGTTTATTATTTTAATTTTGGTAATGGTTTCAAGGTTATATACATATGTCAAAACTCATCAAACTCATCATATATTTACATATATGCGGTTTACTGTGTATGGATTATACCTCAATAATTACCTCAGCGATATTTACGACTTCAACAATATACCTCAACGAAGTTAGTCTACTTGAACTATTTGGAGATTGTAAGGAGGCTGTGAAGACTGACACAGCCAAGACTCAGGAAAAGAACTCCAGAGGCTGAGCCTGGTATTTGGGGGCAATTTCTTTCTTTAGGAAGCCCTATAAATGTTTGCCTTAAAAAAAATACTGAAAATGAATGGACAAAGTATTCAACTTAAAAGGTTAGAAAAAGAACAGAGTAAGCCCAAAGAAACAAAGATTAGGAAGTAAAATAAGAAGCAAAATTAATGAATCCGAAAACAAGAAGTTAATAGCATAACCAACAAAACCAAATATTGAGTGGTTTTCTTTTTTTAGACTAATAAAATAGACAGGGGACCCCTGAGTGGCTCAGTCAGTTGGGTGTCCAACTCTTTGGCTTCAGCTCACGTCATGATCTCAGGGTCGTGGGATGGAGCCTCACTTTGGGCTCTCTGCTCAGTAGGGAGTCTGCTTAAGGATTCTCACTCTCCCTCTCCCCCTCCCCCAGCTCACATGCTCTCTGTCTCTAAAATAAACAAAGCTTTCAAAAAAAAATAGACTGTGGCAAGATTTATTAGGAAAAAAATAAAAAAGCAAACATACTAGGAATAAAAAAGGGGATAAAACTACAGAAGAAGTAGATATTAAAAAGCATAAAAATATACAACTTTTTGCCAATTACTTGAAAATGATCTATATTTGAAAATGAATTATAGAGAAATATTACTTACCAAACTGACTGAAGGAGAAATTTTCTAAACCTAAATAAACCAATAACCATTAAAGAAAGTGTTTCAATGTTTTAAAAAAATCTACCCCTCTTAAACACACACACACACATACACACACACATACGTGTGTGCCATCAACACCAAACCTAAGAGTTTCACAGGCAAATTCTAGCAAATACCCAAAGAAGGCAATCTCATTCTTATGTCCAGAGCAGAAAAAAATAAGACAAATTCTACAGTTCATTTAATGAAGCTAATGTAACCATTATACCAGAACTAATGAAAGAATATGACAAAGGAAAATTATAGACTAATCCCATTTATGAACATAAATACAAAAGTCTTTAAAAAATGTTTCTTACAAACTGAGGGCTGTGGAAAGGGAAGGGGGATGAGGGGTAGGACAACCAGGTGATGGGCATGTGATGTGATGAGCACAAGGTGTTATATGCAACTAATGAATCATTGAACACTATATCAAAAACTAATGATGTACTACTATATGTTGGCTAATTGAATTTAAATTTTTAAAAAAGTTTCTTGAAATCTGAATATGTATAGGCGCATGCCTAGGTGGCTCAGTCAGTTAAACATCCACTCTTGTTTTTGGCTTCGGTCATGATCTCGGGATGGTGAGATCAAGCCCTGCATGGGGCTCCATGCTCAGCACAAAGTCTGCTTGAGATTCTCTCCCTCCCCCTCTACCCCGCCCCACTAAAATAAATAAAATCTTTAGAATCTGAATATGTAAAAAATTCCTCTTGACTAAACTGTATTTATTCTAGAGAAATAAACATGGTATAATATTAGAAAATCTATTAATGTAATGTACCTCATTAACAAAGCAAAGAGGGTCACCTGGGTGGCTCAGTGGGTTAAAGCCTCTGCTTTGGCTCCAGTCATGATCCCAGGGTGCTGGTATCAAGGCCCGCATTGGGCTCTCTGCTCAACAGGGAGGCTGCTTCCTCCTCTCTCTCTGCCTGCCTCTCTGCCTACTTGTGATCTCTGTCTGTCAAATAAATAAATAAAAATAAAAATCTAAAAAAAAAGAAAAACAAAGCAAAGAAAGTAATGCGGCTCTTTCAGTAGTTGCAGAAAATGCATTTCCTATAACTGAAAATGCATTTTTTTGAAAAAGAAATCATATTAATAATAATAGAAAAGAATATCCCTAACCTGAGAATGGGAATCAACCAAATACCTACAGCAAGTATCTTATTCATTGATAAATATTAGCTCCATTCTCTTTAAAGTAGAAAAAGGAAAGGATTCCCAATATCCCTGATTCTATCCAAAGTTGTACTGGAAGCCCCTGCTAACAGCGAAAACAAGAAAAAAATGATACAAGAGTTACAAATGAGTAACCAAACTGTCATTACTCATGGATGATATAACAACATAGATAATCCCAGAGAATTATAAACAATTAGAATTCAACAAGTTATTAGGATACAAGATCAACTGGCACAGATCAACTACTTTTCTATGCAACAGCAAAAAACAAGTAGCAAACAGTAATCTCTAACATCATGTCTTTCACAAACAATAAATGCTACCTGGTGCCAAGGGCTAAATCTACAATTTATGTGCAATATTTTTATGGGAGAAAAGTCACAAAACATTATTGAAGGAGTACATAAATGGAGAAGTATGTGATGCTTATAGATGGGGAGCCCCCTATCACGAAGAGAGCAAGTTTCCCAAAATGAATCCAGAAAAGCTAGTGCAAAGGCAAAATACCAAGAATATCCTTTGTTGGAACTTCACAAGCTAATTCTCAAATTGATATGTAAATGCAAAAACCAAAAAATAGCCAATGTATTTGGAAGAAGAACACATTTGGACATTAAGCTATAGTGATTAACAACAGCATGGGACTGGTGCACAGATAGCCAAGTATATCAATGAGAGGTAGCAGAGAGCCTAGGAACATGAACATAAATATTAAAAACTTGATATTTGTCAAAGATAACACTAAAAAATCATGGGAAGAGAATTAACTAGTCAGTGAATGGTGCTGGAATAAATGGTGACCCACAAAAGGAGAAAAGAAAAATCAGATCCCTAGTAAACAACATGTATGAAAATAAATTTCAGGCAGATTAAATCCTTTAATATAAAAACGAAAACACTAAAATACAAAAAAATGTATTTATGACTTTAGGATAGGAAATAATTTTTTAACCAAATTAAAACCATAAGTAAGGTCTAAATTTAAAAACCTCTGTACACCAACAGATACTTATATGTATTATATATTATTTTTGTGTTTGTGTTATTATTATGTATATATTATTTATATATTATATATTATCTCTATATAATTTATAATTAATAAGTATAATTACATATATCTAATGTAATTAGTATTCAGAATATGTAATTCTTATGTAATAAGAATTCGGATCAAAAAAATTGTTAAAAGGAGAAAGTACAATTTTGCATTTAAAATGTTAAGTGGATTCAAAGTTTAAAGTAGATAATTCTCTGAGGAAAAAGTCTGAATAGTCAATAAAAATAGGATAACATACTCAGTTCCACTTGTAGTTAAAGGAATGCAAAGTTAAGTAACAATAAGAACCATTTCACTCCCATTTAGATTGACAAAAACCACTCTGCAGAGCAATTTTCCCATAAAGATGGACATATATTATAGCTGAGTGATTCCACTTTGAGAGAAAGTCTTGTTAATGTGTACAAAGAGACATGGACAAAAATAAATTTGGGAACATGTTTATAAGAGCAAAAAAAAAAAAGGGAACAACCTAAATGTTCATCAATAGGAGAAATAACAAATTGTGGTGTAGTCACACAATTGAATACTACTCGGCAACTAAAATGAAAAACTAGTGCTACTTGTGTCAGCATGCATAACTTTTTTTAATATGTAAAGTAGAAAGATTAGGTTGATATAAAGTTATATAAAGTTTTACAGCCTGTAAAACAACACTATAAAAACTTTATGGACAAATACATGTATGGTCAAAATATAAAAATATGTACAGACATGGTCAGCACCAAATTTAGGATATTAATCCTTTCTGGGAAGAAGAACGAGGTCAAAAGAGGGTTTACCATATTTGTTAGATTTATTTCTTAAGGAAAAAAGATTTAAGCAAACACAGCAAGATGTTATGACTGTGTAAAGTTGTATGAGATATACAGACCTATTACAATGTTGTACTATATACTTGGTTATGTTTTAAAGTATTTCATGATTTTAAAAAGGAAAAATTGTACCCACAAATGCTGAATACTAATCCAGGGACAGAATGAGTGTTACATTTAAATCCCATTCTTTGTATTTATGGGAGAGTTCTCTCCAGTCCTGGAATCATGAAAGGTCTTTACACAGGTATCATTCATCAGCTCTGCAAGCTTGGAACCCGAATAAAAAGTCTCTGTTGACTGAGATTTTTGCTCATGGCCATGGGGCATGGCAGTGCTTCTCAAAATGGGGTTGATGGCACAGAACTCTAAAATTTCCGACTGAGTCAGTGGTGAAGGAACACAATGTGGCAATGCTACATGAAGGAGAAAATTGGATTCTGTTCTGGCTCCAATGGAATTCATTCCAAGGGAGACACCAAAATCCTCTCTGAGAGGGAATGAAGCTGAGCCAATCTGATTATCGGAGCACTGAGAGTTCCCAGTAGAGACAAATAAAGCTGGGTCCCAGCAGAAGAGCACAACACCCCGCCCCCCAAAATTTGAATTCGGTATTTTCCTAGAAACATTTTGCCAGAACTTATTTGTCTCCAGGTTCCCATGAATTTTATCCACATTATAAAGTATACTCCAAACATCATTAAAATTGCTTTTTTTTCTTTTTTCTTTTTTCTTTCTTTTTTTTTTAATTTACTGGAGAGAGAAGATACTGACACTGACCTGGACAGAAACTCCTAGAACACAAAACTACCCTGTCAGCACTTTAAGCAAAGTAGACGTTCTAAGCTTTTCTCTGGCATTTTATAGGTGTGTTCAGCTAGCAGGCTGAGTCCCACATCGGGCTCCCTGCTCAGCAGAGAGCCTGCTTCCCTCTCTCTCTCTGCCTGCCTCTCCATCTACTTGTGATTTCTCTCTGTCAAATAAATAAATGGAATCTTTAAAAAAAAAAAAAGGTTTCAGTTAAAACCCATTACATTGGAAACTTCAAAGTCAATGCTATTAACTGAATGTTTGTACCCCCAAAATTCATAAGTTGAAATTCTAACCCTCCTGTTAGGAGAGGGAGCCTTTGAGAGGTGATTAGGTCATGAGGGTAGAGCCCTCGTAAATGGGATCAGTGCTCTTATCAAAAAGACCCCAGAGTTCTCTGCTCTCCTTCCTGTGAGGATATAATGAGAAGTCAGTAGCCCACAGCCCCAAAGAGGATCTTCACCAGAAACTGACCATGCTTGCACCTTGATCTCAGACTCCAGAACAGTGAGAAATAAATTTGTTGTTTAGGGGCCACCCAATCTATGGCACCTTGCCATGGCAGCCTGAACAGACTAAGAGAGTCTCTCAGCACTAAGTGTTGTCAAGGATGTGTAGCAAGAAAAATTCTCAGACCTTGTTGGGGTACACCTACTCCACAGAGAAATTTGGCAACACCTAATAAAGAGGTATAGCCAATCCACTTCCAACATGTACTAGTATTTTCAGTGCAGCAATGTATGTAATTGCAGAAGAACTGGCAACAGTAACCTAAAAGTTCACCAGTAGGAGAAAAACAAATTGTGCTTATTTAGCCAGTATTAAAATGAAAGAACTAGCAATACAGATGTCAGCATGAGTAAATCCCTAGAATCTAATGCTGAGTGAAAAAAGATAATTTGTAAACATATATATGTATACATAGTCACACACATATATACATTTACTGATATTCTTACATAAGTTCTCTATGAAATAAACAAGAGCAAACACACCTGAAACTAATGTAACCTTGTGTCAACACAGTGTTTTCAATAGAAAATAATAAAATAAGAGCAAACATTTCTATATAGTGTTGATATTATATAAATATGAAGCAAAAGGACATGAACATTTATTTAAAAAAAAAAACTTTGAATGCTGACTCAAAGAGAAAAGGAAGGAGAGGATTGGGGATAAATACAAAGCAGCCTTCAACTCTATCTATGTTGTTTTATTTCTTTAAAAACAAATCTGTAACAGATATGGCAAGATGCTAAAATTGGAAAGGGATGGGTGGTAGACACAATTTGGCCAACATTCACACTAGAATGTGCCAGGCAGTGTTGCGAGCTGAAGGTACAACAGTGAATAGGATATCCAGTCTCCTCCCACACAATTCTGGTACATTCTACCAGTAGAGAAAGATCATATACAATGTAAAATAAATATTTACGTCAGAGAGTAAGCGTAAGTGCTATAAAGAAAATCAAAACAAAATAAAGAGTTATGGGGAGGGAGGAGGAGAAGCTACTTCAAGAGCAAGGTTAGGAAGGCATCTCTAAGGAGTGAGGAGTGAAGACTAAGGGGAGATATGAACTGGTAAGGGAATCACCAATGTTCAGTGTTTTCTCCCATATAAACAAAACAACATACTTCCTAGGAACATAGAAGACATGACTATCTAGAGAGAAAGTCCAGATTCCTGAATGAATACTGTAAAGATATCATTTTTTCCCCAAAATCAATTAGCAAGATAATTTTAGTTCACCCAAAAAATAATGGATATAGAATAACCAGTGAAATATTGAGAAAGAAGAGTACTATAGGGAAATTTGATCTTCTAACTACCAATAAACTTTGTAACTACATAGTAATTAAAAAGAAAACATAAAAGTCCAGAAATAAACCTACAGGATATGGGTGACATCGCACATCAATGGAGAAAAAAAATGGATTAAGTGTTGTCCCAACTGGCCATCTATTTTCTAAAACTTAGATTCTACACTCATTCCTCACACCAAAATTATATATGGCAGAAACTGCAGAAATGAAAATAAGCATCTCTGAATCTAGGTGTTCAACAAAAAACCTAGACTATCATAAGTTTTCAAAGCATGTAAGGAAAAATGAATGAATGAATGAATAAGACATAGAGCACCTTACAGAAGAAATGAAAGGAGTTCTCTTATATTCTATTATTTGCCTTACTCGGTCATCTCTTCATTTCTTTCACATGTGTTGAGCACTTGTCTGGTGCCATCAACACGTCAGGATATAGGAAGGATTGAAGGCTTAACATGAAATGCCAAGTCGATCACATTTTTCCTGTTAAATGGCTCCATCCAGATCCAATTCAAGCAGATCCTTTTTGCCTGCAAGGTACTCAAGGTCCTCTAAGCCTCAGTGTTTGTTTCTCTCATCAGAGGAGCCTAGGTGTGGTCTGCTGACTCAGTACAAATAAAAAAGTGGCTCTATTCTAGCCTTCTTCCCCAGCAGCACCACAATCAGAAACCAGGTTCAGGGGCGCCTGGTTGGCTCAGTGGATTAAGCCACTGCCTTTGGCTCAGGTCATGATCTCAGTGTCCTGGGATCGAGCCCCCCGCATCGGGCTCTCTGCTCAGCAGGGAGCCTGCTCCCCCCTCTGTCTCTGCCTGCCTCTCTGCCTACTTGTGATCTCTCTCTCTGTCAAATAAAATAAATAAAAACCAAAAAAAACAAAAAAAAAAAAAAAAAGAGAGAGAGAGAGAGAGAGAAACCAGGTTCAGGGGTGCCTGGGTGGCTCAGGTCATGATCTCAGGGTCTTGGGATAGAGCTCCCTGGGAGGAGTCCCTGCTTCTTCCTCTCTCTCTCTGCCTGCCTCTCTGCCTGCTTGTGATCTCTGTCTGTCAAATAAATAACTAAAATCTTAAAAAAAAAAAAAAAAGAAAGAAACTTACAGGAGGAAGTCTCCCAGCAAGGAAGCAACACCCAGGTCAAAGTTTCACATTCTGACCACGCGAATCTTCTACACCTGGGCATCCGAAAACATTGAAGGGAGACAGCTCCTATTGCTGACCTGAGGCTTGCCTTCATTAAGGCTTAGAAACTGTAAATTTATTTATTTCTCTTTATGAACACTTCTTTAGGCATCAATAGAAAAACCAAAACATTCATTTGTCTTCTAGTACTTATGGAACAAACATTAATGTTTCCATGTTTTCAAAGCCTTCTGAAAGTCAAAAAATTCCTAAATAATGTTTTATGGAGAAAAACTGAAAAGTCATTCTTGGAGGTCTCTCAACACATTCTCCATAAAACAACAAACCTATCATCCTGTGCAAAAGTCAGTTTATGAAACCTATCTTCATCTTACCAAAAAATGGTAAGTTAATAACTAAGGTGGTGTTACTGATTTCAGTGGTCTAGTCCATCAGTTTTTAAAAGGCCTGCTCACTTCTCATTTAATTGAAAATTGAATACCCACCCCTTTTTTACCTCTTCTACCCACATCCTTCTAACCCTTGGGGTGGGTGGGGGAGGAACTCTGGTAATTCATAATGTTCTGGAAAATAATCCTGTCAGTCATAGTGATAGCTGGAATGATTTGCCAATTTTTATAGCTATCATAACAGCAGCCTGTGATTTGAAATCTTATAAAAACAAGAAGCTCTGTGCTCTAAGACGTGCCTGGAATTCCAAGCCCAATAAGGGACAACTGCTGTGATCTGTTGCTGCCACCAGCAGGTCACGCTCACAGAATGACATTTTCCCCTTTGTTTGATTCCCAGCTCATCTATAGGCATTTCTTGACCACCAAATGCTTTAAGGACAAATGATTAGATCAAATAACAAATCTCATCATGGATATCCTCCATAACAATACTTTTTAAAAATCTATGACAGGTAGCCGTTACTCTTAGAAATAGACGTTATCTTTTTGTCTTCAATTCCTGTTTGCATTTTTTCTTTTTAATTATTATTTTTAGTTTTCTTTTATTAACATATAATGTACTATTTGTTTCAGAGGTACAGGTCTGTGAGTCATCAGTCTTACACAATTCACGATGCTCACCACAGCACATACCCTCCCCAATGTCCATCACCCAGCCACCCTCCCTCCATTCTTGCAGTCCCCCTGTCCCCCCACCACTCCAGCAACCTCCAGTCTATTTCCTGACACTAAGAGTCTCTTATGGTTTGTCTCCCCCTCTGGTTTCATCTTGTTTCATTTTTTTCCTCTCATAAAACCCCAAATTCTTGCTTTTTGAGATTTTTCTGATAAATGTATCTTAATCTGAGACTTAGTGATCCTGGCATGAAATGTAGAGGCCCATAGTCCATCACACTCATTACTACTACACAATATTCCTTAAATTTTCATTTAGCTTACACATTTAAGGCTGGTGCATACAAGTGAGTTCTAAGGCCACACTGACCTGGGATTAGATCCAGTTTCCACCACTAACCAGCACTGTGCTCTTGGGAAGTATTTAACTTTTATAGGACTATGTCCCCCACCCCCAGTGGGGATAATATATTTGTCTTAGGATTGTCAAGAGGAATAAGTGAAATAATTATATAGAGCATTTAGTAAAATGTCTAACCCATAGTAATCAATAAATTATTCATTATTATTATTACCAGAAAGTGCAAAAATTAAGTGACTTCCATACCACCAGAAGCCAAATCAATAGGAGCATCTGACTAGAATTTCTAGATGGCTGATTCTCAAGCCAGAGCTCTGACAGTCACACTACAATAATACTGACTTCATATTTGCCCAATTAATATTAAGGCTCTGGATCCCTTGGGATAGGCACAAATGTATTGCAAGCATTATTTTTTAAAAGCAAATTCCTTCCTAAGCCCAGAATTATACCAGCCCTCTGGATGTCCCCCTAACACATGACACCAACTTTCTTTCCGATGGATGACAGAAGTGGTGTTTCCATGGCAATAGTTCTCATAAGAAGCAATTACATGTGATTTCTCTCTAAGCTCTGAAATTCCCTTCCTTTGTGGAGCTTCAAAGAAAAAAAAAGAAGCTGTCTACTATTTGTTTCTCTCAGATGATACTATTAAATATATACATGGAGGAGTGTAACCATGAGAGTTGTTCCCCAGTGCAATTAGTGGAAATGGTCTCTAGTCTAGGCCAAGACAGTAACCAAAGCCATTGAGTCCCTTTGCTTAACGCTGACTGGAACTGAATCATTGGAGATCTCACTGAGGAGCTTTTGTGCAGCACAAGGCAGGATGATTTGAATTCTCATCTAGCCATGCTGCTAACAGTTTGTGGATTCAGGAGCGAGGGAAGACAAGAAATGCCAAAGAAGGTTTACTCTGCTACAGAGAGAATCAATAAGTCTCATTAAGTCACACGTGGGTATCTTTAAAATGGTCTCCTATGATTAGATTCTCATTATTTCTCCCTTTCTATTTGAATAGTAACATTCTAGAGTCACTGTCTCATCAAATGTCAAATTATTCTTACATCTGCAAACACTTTTTTTTCTAAAATTTTATTTATTTATTTAAGAGAGAGCTAGTGAGCAGGTGTGGGAGGGGCAAAGGAAGAAGGAGAGAATCTCTCAAGTAGACTTCCGGCTGAGCACAGAACCCAACTCAGGACTCCCATCTCACTACCCATGAGACCATGACCTGAGCTGAAATCAAGAGTCAACACTTAACCAAATGAGCCACCCTGGTACCCCTGCAAATACTTTCTAACCAGGGATCTCCAAAGGCTTTTCCACACTTTGGAGATGAGCTTACTGCATGGAAACTAAATATGGAGGTGATTGAGTTCTAGGACTAGGAAGGTAATTAACAGGGTTTGCCTCCCAAACTAATCTCATTAGACTAGAGAAGTTTATAACCAAAACTCGGGCTATTTATCTCAGTCCCATCCCAGCACACAGGCAACAGAGTCTTCTTGATTGCTCAGTATGTTTTTTAAGGTTCTAGTTCTCCACAGTTAGTAGTAGGTCCTAGTGTATGGAAACAGATGAACATCAGTGTTCTTTGGCATCTGGCCAAACTTCTCAGTCATATAGTGCTTTCTTAATTATCTTTGAAGAGTATACCACACCTATGAATTTTGTCTCCAGTAACAATATGGCAATCTAGAAGCAATTCTTCCAGCACCTTCATTACAAAGTCCTGGAACTCATCAAATGGCTTCTTCCTGTCCCACATTTCCCCTTGTTTCCATAGAAAATGTTAGATACCATTGGCCACTCCTTCCTTCAAGTTCCTAACCAGTTGCTGGCAGTCTATAGGCTAGACCCCATGGCATCAGGACAGAAGCAGGCTTAGCATTCAAGGAACAGCAAGGGGCACTGTAGGAATGAAGTGTAGTTGGTGAGGGAGAGATGAGGTCATAAAGATAATGGTGCCAGAATATGTCAAACTGTAGGCCATTGTTAGGACTTTGACTTTTTCTTTTTTAAAGATTTTATTTATTTATTTGACAGAGAACTAGGAGAACACAAGTAGGCAGAACGCCAGGCAGAGGGAGAGGGAGAAGCAGGCTCTCCGTTGAGCAGGGAGCCCGAGGCGGGACTCAATCTCGGGACCCAGGATCATGACCTGAACTGAAGGCGGACGCTTAAACGACTGAGACACCCGAGGCGCCCAGGACTTTGACTTCTATTCTCAGGAACAATGATAAGGTTTAGAAGGAAAAGTTTGGTAATTTACCAAATGATTAAAAATGGATGCCCCAGTGTTAACTACAATGTCTCCCTCACCCTGGGTATTGTCACAGGGGCTTCCACAGACACCACCTGGCACTATAGCCTTGAGTCAAAAGTTTAGAGAGGCCCAGAGTCTGCTCTTATAAATTAGCCCACAGACTGGAATCTAAACAGGAGCTTTGGCCCCACACATCACCTCTTTCTTGCTTTCTTAGTCTTGCCTACTCATCCTTCTTTCCCTACTCTCAGCTCCATAGGCTTCTCATCAACGATGAGAGGAAGCACAAGAGGGGCTGCTCTGTGGGATGAGCAAAGTCCCTTAGTCTAGCTGAAATGCCAGTGCCCTGGTGTCCCTGTGAGCTATCTTAACCTAACTTTGTCTCTGAGTATAGAGAGCATAAAGGTCAGGAAGAAAGAAAAACATGGCACCCACAGCGGACTTCATGCGACCTTTCTTGCTAGTCCCTGAATTAGAGACTGTTTTCCAAAGCCAATCCAGGAGGAAAAGATGGCTACATCTCCCTCCTGACCCTGTTTAATGAGGCTTTATGAAGAAAACACAAAGCTGCTCCTTAATGGTTTTCCCCTACAGTAGAGGATCTGAGTGGGTAAAGTGAGAAAGACAAAAGAAACTGGTTTCATATAATAAAGCTAGCAGTGTCTGCTCAATCAGTGATTGAATTTTAAAATATGAACAGATTCAGAAGAGAAGGGTTAATGTGACACCCTGCTGCAACGGTTATTGCTAACAGTAGAAAATAGTCCTTAACATTTCCAAGTGCTGGTACAAGCCACAGGCTGTTAGTATTACTGCTGTTCTCGTTATGACAGATTAAATAGCCATCATATAAATAATCACACTCCGTCCAAAACTTGAAAATTCAACAATGCCTAAAAAGAAAAAAAACGCAGCTTATATGTACGTCGGCCTTTTTTTTTTTTTTTCCTACAGTTTATTGGATACCACATTCCCACCCTCCCTAGTTACTTACCGAATGGCTCTACATCTGTTGATGTTCATTAAGATTGTGCAGACTACCCATGATTAGGGGGCTGTGCTTCTTCCCCATCATTCCAGTGAAGAGAGCCCCAACTGATGTAACCCCTGGCCTCCCTCTGCCCCTTTACTCGCCAGAGCCCTTGGGGGAAGGACTGACTTACCTCTTCAGTACCTTTGTCAGGAAGAGCTCCACCTTGGCATATGACTAGTTCTAGCCAATGGGATGGAAGTAAAAGTGGGTGTGCAATTTCAAGGCTAGGCCCTTAGGCAAAGGCAGGCTTATCTCCTTCTGGTCTGCTGAAGTGCAGAAAGGATTGCTAGAATAAGTCTGCAAGTTGCAAGTTGCCTAGGCTAGGCACCTATCCTGCAAGGTGGAAGCTGCCTAGTAAGAACAGAGGAATAGCAGAGAAGCTGGGAGCCTGGGTTGTTAGTGACTAAAATTAGCACACCAGCCTACATGGCCAACCCAGACTTTTACTTAAGAAATAAAGCTAAGTATAATACCCTCTAGTTTCATCCACGTCGTTGCAAAGGGCAAGATAAAAATACATTATATGTTCATAAATTTTTTTTAAATTAATTTTTAAAAAGAGGGGGCAATATTTAAAAAAGAAAGAAAGCTATGCCAGGGCTATGCCAGGGCCCTTGGGTGGTTCAGTTGGTTAAGCAACAGACTCTTAATTTCAGCTCATGATCTCAGGTTTGTGAGATCAAGCCCCACATTGGGCTCTACACTCAGCACAGAGTCTGTCTGAGATTCTCCCTCTACCTCTGCCCCTTTCCCCGGCCTAGGAAATAATATATATATATCTTAAGATATAGATATATATATATATATCTTAAAAAAAAATACTCAGAAAATGTCTTCAGTATTTTGTTGGCATTTCCTCAAAAAATAAAAATAAAGGAGTTGTTTGTTTTGGCCTGCTTTGTTGAATTTTCTCTATCTTTGTACTCAAAAAGGGATTTATGGGTATTATTAATAATCTAAAAAATTTCTTTACAAAGATTAAATTATACTTAACACTTCAGGTTTTCAAGTAAGTATAACAAACCCCAACAAATTGTTCTATGTCAGTAAGGATTATTCTTCCCCAGTTTTTGTTTGTTGGTTTGTTTTTGTTTTTAACTGTGAAGTTATATTCTGAATCGGTATTGATTTTGTGGACAATGAAGAATCTCAGGGATGAAAGTTTGTAATGGTGTGAAGCAACAGGCTAGCTATAGAAGAATGCCACAGGAAACTAGTCTAAACCAAAAAAATCCTGTAGTGTACAAGGCAAGAGGAAAATAACATCCCTTTGAGTCCTTCCTTCAACAAGAATAGCCTCGTCTACAAACCCCTCTAGGACCCAATAGCTTAATTTGGGACAAACTCGGAGAAACAGTGCCATCTGCTGATTATATATACTATTTGCTACAAATCACAGAATTTCAGTCTTGCCAATATACTACAATATTAAATTGCCCAGGCATTGTGACGTACCCAGGACTGCACCACTCAGAGAACAACAGCAGGGTTTTTTGACTTGTGCCATTATCGTGCGCCCTGCTAAATGGACAAACAGGCTGTTGGCAAGTTGAATTCTGCTGATCGGAGCTGCTTGCATTTTAATTCATCGGTGGTGATCTGGCCCTAACGAGAGTATGGTTAAAATGTATTCATATTATCGTTTAAAACCATAACATTTTCACATGAAGATGTGTCAAACGTTTATTTGTGTCATTAGAAGTGATTAAATATGTGACTCAAGCCATACCCATCGCACGGAGAGATTTTGTCAGTTCCTGCAGCAGTTAGAAATCATGGAAGGGGAAAAAAATCACGGAAGCAAAAAAAGAAGTCTAGAGCAGCCAGCAGGCAAGAAAACCTGCTGGCTCTGGCTTTCATGAGGGTCCAGCATGGCCCCGGGTTCAGCTTAATGAACACCTTGGAATTGAGATCTAAGAGCAAGAAACCTGATCATGGTAGTTAAGGAAGAAAAATAAGTGAAATATCCCATTCATTCATTCATTCATTCATTCATTCTATTTAAAGGTAGCAGTTTTAGGGGCAACTGGGCAGCTCTATCGGTTAAGCATCTGTCCTCAGATCGGGTTCCTTGCTCAGTAGGGAGTCTGCTTCTCCTTCTCCCTCTGCTGTTCCCCCTGCTTGTGTGCTCTCTTTCTCTCTCTCAAATAAGTAAAATCTTAAAAAATAATAATAATAAATAAAAGTAGCTGTTTTGTGCCAAAGACCATAGAAGGTAATGTGATTCTAGAATGGGTAAAATAAACCTTGGTCTTCAAAGAATTCAGCCTAGTGGAAGAAGGAGCCAGGTAAATAGTTAAAGACCATATGTGTAAGTGCTCTATCACAGCGCTATGGACAGGGAGCACAGAGGAGGGGAAAAGAATGAAATTCTTTTTTTTTTTAAAGGTTTTATTTACTTATTTGACAGACAGATCACAAGTAGGCAGAGAGGCAGGCAGAGAGAGAGGGGGAGAAGCAGGTTCCCTACCAAGCAGAGAACCTGATGCGAGGCTCAATCCGAGGACCCTGGGATCCTGACCTGAGCTGAAGGCAGAGGCTTCAACCCACTGAGCCACCCAGGCCAAGAGTGAAATTCTTATAAATCAAGCATCTGCCACACAAAAGGTGCTTTATACACGCAACCCAGGTGTTAATGGGGTGCCCCTTTAACACCTAAATTAAATAAGTTTGAACCCCCCACAAACTCTGGCCTGTCAAAGTCCGAAGCCCTCCTCAATTGCCCTCCTAAATTACCATCCTCTGCTTCTCAGTGTCAGAGCTCCTGTGTCACACTTGCTGCCTTTGTCCCACAGCACAAGGATTTGCTCACAGAACTCTGCCTCTTCCCAACATTTCAGCAAGATTTCATGGTGGGAAAGAGATGAAGGGAGGGCTACGTCCAGCATCTGTAGCAAACAACTGCACGGAGAACAACTGTTATTCAAATACCCTCCAATTCTGCCACTGGGAGCTTTTCTTATCTAACCCAGTCCCAGCTTCCCTCTGTAATTTTTTTTTCCTCTTCACCTCCCTCAGATTGCCTTTAAAATTCCAAATTTTTCTCCCTCATTACACTTGTTTGACTGCAACCAATACCCAAGGCTCACGCTCTCCCATCCAGGTTTTAATAAGGTGTTTTTCCAAATAAAGTCTAAGAGGAATTCTGATATAAGCAGTCCAGGTAGTATTTCTCTATCTCACCAACCATACTTTATTTCACTTAGGTCTCACAACTACCCTCGGACATATCACTGAACAGATGAGAAAACTCAGCTCATCTAAGAATACTAATAGTGTCTCATAGGTTGCTAACATATACAAAGCTCTTCGCATTTAGAACACAGCAACAAGCACTGAATAAATAAATGTTAGCCATCATGCACCCCTACAATATTTAGTTGCTTTATCTATTTTCTATCTACACTTACTACCTAAGTAGTATCATCCAGTCTCATGACTTCATTAAATATCATCTGTATATTGACAAAATCCCAAATTTATCACTAGCTCTGACCAATGCTTCTGAACCCATTTCTTTTATGGAGCTGCTTATCTGGCATCTCTCCCCATCAAATGTGACATAACCAACAGTGAACCTCAGATCTTCCCCTATAAACCTTTTTTCTCAGTCTTCCCATCACACTAACTGGCAATACCATTCCTCCTTTGGCTCAGGCCAAAAATCTTAGGAGTCACTCTTGATTTCTCTGTTTTTTCTTATACCTTGGATTCAGTCCACTCAGAAATCTTGTTGGCTCTGCCTTCAAAACTATGGAGAACACAACAATTCCTTCACACTTCACTGCTACCACCTGGTCTAAATCACCACCACCTCTTAACAAGATTATCCCAATAATCTCATATAATAACTCATACAATAACTCATATCCTTTCTCCCACCCGTGCTCTACCAGTTTGTTCCACCACAGCAATTCAGATATGTCTTTCCCCAGCTGAAATCCCAGTGGTGGTTTTTCCATCTCCCTCAGAGTCAAAGCTAGAGCTCCCAAGGCCATCTTCAGCGCCCTCTAACATTTGAATTGCCCCACCACCTCTTTGACCTCATTTATTACTATTCTTCTTAATGTCTCCACAACAGCCTCTCCGGTGGCTTCTCTAACATGTCACACACTCCATCTATCTCAAGGCCTTTGCACCTGAAGCTCCTTCTGTCTGGAACATTTTTCCAAGAGAATGTCACTTTTCCAAGAGAACCCCTCACTTTTTTCAGGTCTCTGCATAAACAGAACCCATACAAATAGCAATCACAGACCCACTTTAATATCTCTCCCTTGTTCTACTTATTCTTCACAGCACTTCTCATCACGTGCTATATTGCATATGTATTGCTCTGTGTGTGCTAGAATTAAAGCGCCAGGGCAGAGACTGCCTGTTTTATTCATCGTCGTACATACAACCTGTAAGACAATGCCTGAGATGTGCTAGCTACTCAGTAAATACTTGTGGAATGACAAATGGATATAACCCATTTAATCAAAATTAAAGAAGGCAAGAGATTCAATAAGGAAGTGTTCACCAATATCTAATATGATAAAAAGCCAAGATAAAGACTGAAGAGTTCACTGCATTTATCATTTTGGAAATCATTGGGATGGAGGCCTTGAGTGCTGGGGGAGGGAGGCCAGTGGCTTTGGGTTGACAATGACCAGGAAGAAGGAAATGAAGACATCAAGAAGAGAACTCTCTTCTAGAAACGGATAGTGGGGATGATTGCACAACTCTGTAAATATACGAATGGTAATTCTTTCTGCCTTCATGGGGTATGAAGAAAAACTTACACGATTTTTTAAACTTTCATGTTATTAGTTCATCTAATTAAATGACTTTTTGTCTCATAAGTATTTACAATTGAATGCTGTCAATTATAATTATTAAAATGCTTTTCTCCAGTGATACTCCAGAAATAGTGTCTTGGGTCAGCTTCCCTGGAACACATGTGGAGGCAGACCTTCTTGCAAGGAATTTATTAGTAAGTGCTCTTCAGGACAACGCCTTTGAGGGAGTGAGGGAAGCACGACTAAACAGGGAGGGCAGCTGCACCACAATGAAATGAGAGCAAAGGCCTCAGCTGAAGAGCTCTGGAGCTGGGCCTTTCCATCCTGCATCGATAAAGCACTGGATTCAGCTGAATCCAGGGAGGGAGCATCACCTCAAGTGGGGCAGCTTTTTTCAGCTCAGGGCTATACTTAGGCAGGGATTTGGCTAGGAGAAGTGGCAGATAGCTAGGGAAATGGATAATCTGGAAATCCAAACAGCACCCTCTATCATCCACTACAATTTAAGGTAAACAATAAAGCTACTAGTCCCTAGCATATTTTTTAAGGATTTCACACCTGAGAATAATATCATAGATATTGAAAGTTGTTTTATATGTAAAGCCTCATAGATAAGGCCTATACATAGGGCCAAGGAACACCATTTTTGCTTATTATTAGTTGAGTTCTTCCTCACTGACAATTTGGTCCCAGACTGCCTGTTCATGAATCCTAGATGTGGAACTGCCCAGTATGGTGCTAGAAAACTGAAGAATTCAGATTTGCTGATATATAATTGAGTCTTCATTCATTCATTCATATTCAGTCTAAAAGAAATTTCCCAAATGGAAGCAGAAGCTGATTACAGTCTTTGTAGACTTCAGCTTTCTAAAGCTCATTTTGTACATTAAAACTTCCTTTTTAGGTCAAAAATCACTACAGACAACTGTTGACATGATGGTAGCCCAAACATTCCCTATTCAGAGTGCAAACGATGTCTGGTGGACACAGCTTTATGGACTGCCTGTCAGTCCCCATGAGTCTGAGGTTTCAGATTACGAACTAGTGTTCTGAAGCATCTCCTTCGTCTCCTGCCCCAGCCTGCTGACCATTCTCACTCAAACTGCCCTGCAGCAACTCTTCCACTCAGCCTCTGCTAGTCTGATCTCTTTCTCCCTTGAGCTACAGTTGAAACTGATCTCACACATCTATGTCTAATATTCCTAAGTAGATTGGATTTCCCAAAGACAGGGACTAGGTATTTTACCTTTTTATATTCCTTATGAAAATTCCTTAATGGATATTTAATAAAAGTGCATTAATTATGAAATACTAATGAATAACTATATGATGGCAGAATTATGTTTTTAATGTTTCAACATTGAAGAACACATACAAAAAAATTAAACAACTCAAGTTTAGGCTGTATCAAAACTATGATACATTTTGCAACAAAACATATTATAATTTAAATAATTCTAGTTTTCAAAAGTTATATTTAATTACTATGTTAACTTTTTTAAAGAAGGGAGCAAGGGAAGGTCATGAAGTAATCTTTCCTTATATAGCAGTACTTTGATTGGTTATATTCTGAAAAAAGAAGGAGACATTTTCTCTTATTCTTTCAAGAAAAGGATCTGCAAGATTTAAATGATCTCCAGAAAAATGTTTCCATTGTTTCAGCTGCGACATGGAGAGAGGTTTCAGAGAGTTGGGCTTCTGATGTGGACCAAGCTGACAATTTCTAGAGATAGGGAATTTTTCCAGTGAATCACCTGTAGTAAGTAAAACAATGAGAAAATCCTTAGGTCAATCAATACTTTACTATAAACAATACTTTTTTATTTTATTACATAATGAGTTTATATGATTTATTACATTTTGGTCTCTGACTTCAAGGAACTTGTGATCTAGTGAGAGATGCATTAAACATCCAAATAATCATCCAAACAGATGTACTGCAGGTCCACAATCCCTTATCTAAAACCTTTGGGGCCAGATATGTTTCTCAATTCAGAATATAATTAGAATAATCTGGGACAGCACTCCATAATCAAACTCATTAATGTTTTGCAGCAAGTCACATGAATAGTCATGAAATGGGTTAATGACTACTGATAAATTCCCATCGATTTAGGTAAGGTTTTTGCCACCAAACAAATCTGTTGCAAATTTATGAAGAAAAGAACAACTTTTGGTTTTTCTAGATTTCAAAATTGAAGACAAGGGACTGTGGAATTGTGTTACAAATAGTGGTAAGGTTATGGAATTAAAATACAGGGAACTCAGCACATATCAGAAAAACTGACTTGTTTTATTAATATATGAAGGATTAGAAGGCAAGAACCAGATGGGGAAAGGAGGTAAAGCATTTCAGGAGAAGGACCTGCAAAGGTTACAGTCAAGGAACGGACAGGAGCCCAGTGCAACTAGAGCCCAGAGAGCAAAGACGAAGCTCAATAGTAAAGCGTGAGGTGTGTGTTCAAGGGCTGGAGAATGCAAAACACTGTGAGCAAATCAAGAATGGCAGAAGCGAGTAGTTACTCCGTAATCCATATCTTTTTCCTCTAGGGCACTTAGCCACATTTCCCAGTCTCCCCTACAGTTAGATGCAACCACTGAGTCTGGCCTATGGAATGTGGCTAGACATGCTCTGTGTCACTTCTAGGTCTGGCCTAGAAAAATCCCCCACACCATGTGGTTTTCTACCTTTTCTCTTCTCTTACCTGCTGGCTCCAAGAGACAGGGATCCCAGCAAGGAACTCTAAGGCCTAAGGGTATGGTAGAACCCAAAGAGGAGGAAGCCTGGATCACCAAATCACCTTAGAGAAAGTTGTGCCCTACGTTACTATTATGTGCCCTTCTACATGAGAAATATACTTCTACTGTGGTAGGCCACTGTGCTTTTTGAGTTTATAGCACTTAACCCCACCCTAACTAACCACTTTAAAGATTTTAGTCTCTAGTCTTAAGAGCAATGGAAGCTCTTGAAAGGTTTGTTTTGAAACATTTTACTCATGGGAAATGTCAAATATAAAAGTTAACAAGATAGAAATGTATGTACCCCACCTCAGGAACTATCAACTAATAGCCAATTTTGTTTTATTTAAACTCTGCTATCTCTACTTCCATATTATTATTATGAAATAAATATGTAGTATATATCAGCTGTAAATATTTTACTTTGCATTTCTAAAAGATAAAGACTTCATTTTAAATTTTATCACGCTTTAAAAAACTGTTTTTCCTTAATATCTAAATCCTGTCAATGTACAAAATCATTGAGATCATAAGAGATGACAACGCTACTTTAAGAATCAAGAAGATAGTAGGATAATACCTTCAAAGTACAAACAAAACAAAAGCAAAAACAAAAAATCCTATTGACTAGAATTGTACACCTAGAAAAGACAGCATTTGAGAGAGAGGAAAAAGCAAATACACTTTGAAAAATCAAAGATTGAGAGTGAACCACTAGTAGGCCTTTGCTGGAAAAAAACAGAACATGAAAAGACAGAAGTGAATCAAAGTATGTCATTAATTATAATAAATGTAAACAGACTAAATGCTCTAGTTGAAACATGAGACTGGAAAAAAGAAAGTCCATCTTTATGCTATTAACAAGAGAAATAATTAAAACATAAGGACACAGACATACTTAAGACAAAAGAAGGGGAAAGATACACCAGACAAATACCATAAAGAAAGCCAGTATAATATACAAACTTAAGATAAATGAAAGCAAAAGGTATTAAGGATAAAGAAATCACTACCTATTAATAAAATAAACCATAATAAAAAAAATTCACAAAGAAGATACAAAGTATGCAGAACAAATATTGATAGATTAGCAAGAAACTTTGATAGATCCACTGTCATACTGTAAGATTTTAACATATATCTTTCAATTACAGATATATCTAATAACAAATTAGGTTATTAATAGAAAACTGGGCAAATGATATTAACAGATGGTTCATATAAAGGAAGGTTCTTAAATATAAGAAAAAATGCTCAACTTCACTCATAAGAGGAAAGCAAATTAAAACTAGACCAATGCATTATTTTTTTACTATCAGATAGAAAAATTCAAACATTTGATAACGTACTCAACTGACAAAACTGTGGAGAAATAACCATTTTAGTCTATTGTTGGTGGGGTATAAAGGATACAACCCCCAAGGGAGGGCACCCATGATGAGCCCTGGGTATTGTATGTAAGTAGTGAATCACTAAATTCTACTCCTGAAATCAGTATTACCCTATATGTTAACTAACTAGAATGTAAATTAAAAATTGATACCAAAAAAAAATAATAATAATAAAGGATACAACCCCCAGTGGAGAGCATTTTGGCACTATCTGTTAAAATTACAAATATACACATTCTGTGACCCAACAACACTGTTAATTTACCTTACAGATATACTTAAACATATGGAAAAAGATATATGAATAAAGATATATGCTGACTGGAAATAACTTAATTAGTATACCTAATTATACCTATAATTATACCTAATTATACCTGTGGGGGACAGGTAAATAAATTATGGTATATAAATACAATGAAGGATTATAAAGGGAAAAAAAAGAATGAGAAATTTTCTATAATGATATGGAAAGATCTCAAGTATACTATTAAGTGAAAAAGCTACAAAACTATACCTATTCCCTATGCTACCCTTTATTGGTGGGAAAAGTAGGTAAGAATACATATTCAGAGTTCCTTGCATGAGCATAAAAACACATCTAGAAGGATACACAAAATACTAATAATGGTTATTAGATAAAAGGGCTAGAAATTAGGCAGATGAGAGCAATGTAGAAGGTTTTTTTTACCATACACATTTTATAAACAGTTGAACCACTAAATATATTAGCAATTTATAAGCTAAAATTGTAAATTTTTAAATCTGTAAAATAAGAAAAAATTTATTTGGCATCAGAAAATGTGACTAATATGGCATAACTCCAAACTAAGTAATTGAGAGAATACAAATGGTTTTCATGCACAAAAGAAACATTTATGGGGTGCCTGGGTGGCTCAGCCAGTTGGTTAAACATTTCACTCTCGATTTCAGGTTAGGTCACGATCTCAGAGTCGTGAGAGGGCTCCTCACTCAGTGTGGAGTCTGCTTGAGATTCTCTCTCTCTTTCTACCCCTGCTCCTTCTCGCCCCCTCACACATTCTCTCTCTGTCCCTCTCTAAAATAAATAAAATCTTTAAAAAAAAAAAAAAGAAAGAAACATTTACAAACTGACCACAGACCATGTCTCTATAGTTACCATATTTCTCACTACTCTGTAGTAGCTAGAACACAATAACAAAAACTAAAACACATTTAAAACATACTTTTAAGTAATGCATGAGTCAAAGAAGAGATCATGATGAAAAATAGAAAACACTTAGAACTGCATATCAAAGTAATGAGATTCAACTTAGAGGAAAATGTACAGCCTTAAATACCTATTGTAGAAAAGAAGACTGAAAATCATCAAACTAAGCACTCAAGTTGAACAATAAGAAAAAGAACATTAGAGTATATACAAGGAAAATGAAAAGAAAATAAGAGCAGAAATTATTAAAATAGAAAAAGCATATGAATCAAATGTTGACTTGTATAAAATATGAATTCTTCCACCTCAGTCTACCTTCTTAAACCATTTTTCTTTTAAGATTTTATTTATTTATCTGAGAGAGACAGAGAGAGGAAGCATGAGCAGAGAAGGAGAAGCAGACCCCCTGCTGAGTAGGAAGCCCACCACAGAGCTCGATCCCAGAACCATAGGATCATGATCTGAGCCGAAGGCAGATGCTTAACCCACTGAGCTACCCAGGCGCCCCCTTCTTTAACCTTTTCAATGCAATTTACCAAGTGACTTTCAGGTACTAGTGACTACTTGCTCAAGTCCTATTCCCAATCCAGTTCCTATCTGAACAGTGTCAACTCTGGAGGGTTGGTGAACTTAGCCTCACTTGAGCAGCACTAGGAGTTTCTCAAGTAATGAGAAGTTCCATGTTAACTGCCTCAGAAAGGATGACCCCATTACGAATGAGTTCTACACAAAATTAACACACAGTAGGATTTTGTCAGGTGAAAGAGAAATAAGGATTAAGAACATTTTTGTTAATTCCAAAGTCATTATACCAGGTTTTGAAAGATTCTCCTAAACAAGTTAAATTGTTTACAACTAACTGAGAAGCAGCTAAATTGAGATAAATAATAAGGTTCTACTTAATATTTTCTCAAATACCCATCTGGCAGTAGGGTGCCTGGGTGTTTCAGTTGGTTAAGCAACAGCCTTCAGTTCAGGTTATGATCTTGGAGTCAGAGGACTGAGTCCCACATCAGGCTCCCAGCTCAGCAGGGAGTCTGCTCCTCCCTCGGACTCTCCCCACCGCCCATGCTCTCTGTCTCTCTCAAATAAATAAATAATTTTTTTTCAAATAAATAAAATCTTAAAAAAAAAAATACCCATCTGACAAGTACCCTATGACATGAGGAAAAAAAGAAAACTAACAAATGCCAATGGTAAATATTTTAATTACTCTGTATTTAAATGTTTTCAAATGCCAAAGAGAAAGAAATTAACTTCACCATCATAACACAATTAAAATACAACTAACCTGTACCTTCTTTGTCTCCTGTACATTCACAGTCAAGCAGGTCATGAGTAACACAATGTGAACTTTCATGTAAGGTGAACAAATTTTTTAGCTCCTCTACTGAAAACTGGATATGTTCAGATGTCTTGGTTAGGTCTACGACTGCCCCAGAAAGATCCTGCTTACTGATCTGTCTTTGATAAATCTTTTCTTCTATTGTACCTAAAGAGAAAGCATTGATTCTCCTTCAGATCTTTAAGTCTGTTAGTTTTGTAAGGTAAAACATGTTAGCATACTAGTTAATAAATAATATTCCTGATCTCAAAGCACAGATTAACCCCCCAAAAAATTTTTGTCTGATTATTCAAGGAGACTACATTTTTTTTCCACACTGAAGGGTTATTACCTGTGGTTAGGAGTCTGTAAATATGTACAGGATGTTTCTGACCATCTCTCCATACTCTAGACATCGCCTGTAGAAAATAAAGAGAGAATTCAGAGAGTACAGTAGGAACCAATAACCCTGTCCACATAAACAATATGTATTAAGACACCTAAGATTAGGAATTCTAGATCTTACTTAAAGCTTCAGAAAGCAAAGCCCAGCATACCCAAGCATTCCCCACCTCACATTTTTCTCCTGAGATAAAGAAAGGGATGGGTAAACACACACTATCATACTGTAAAATAGTTGCAGGGTGTCTCACACAACAGTGAGAGCATCTCTCTGCATCAAAGACTAGGACAGCAAGTGTGGACAGCAAGAATGCAAAGAACCAATTATAGCGTGGATGTGGAGGGTTTCTTCCCAGTCCAAGTAGTTACTGACTTAATCCTAAGGAATCCCTAGGATACCTAATCAATTCAGGCTATCGGTAGATTCCTGTGGTTTCACAATTTATTAGTGATAGTGTAGAGAGCTAGTGTTCAAACCCCACACACTCTAAAGACAAGTCTCACCTTCCACCAGCTCCTGGGGATACACTCTAAGCCCCTGTGATAAGAGCAACTTAGTCAGTCACACTGGTACTCCAACCTCCAACAAAATCTCTGGACACAAAGACTTGAGCGAACTTCTCCAGACGGCAGTATTTCGACAGGTATCGTCACTCACGGATGCTGGCAGAATTAAGTATCATCCATACAACATCAGTGAATGACGACAGCTGGAAGCTTGCGCGTCTTGTGTCCTGAAATCCCCATGGGCCTTTTACCTTTACTGATTTTAGACTGTATCCTTTCACTGTAATAAACAATAACTATAAGGATAGCTGTTTTTCTTTGTTCTATGAGTCTTTCTAGTAATCACTGAACCTGAAGGTTGTCTTCGGGTTCCCCAACACAGACACCAAATGAGATGCAAATCCATAGGTAGAAATCTGAAGGTACATGCCGATGGACTGTATTCTAAAGAAAACCAAAAGCTCCTTCTAAAATATTTTCCTACATAAGCTAGCTTAGTATCTTTACTATACCCTACACAAACACTGATAATTGCATCTACAACACATTATTGCCTTTCCCTAGTAGTCATGGGCATCCCAAAGGCCCAACTGTGCAGTGAAGTACAGACAAGAGATACACAGGTTTGGGTCTGAATCCTGGCCCTGCCTCTCATAAGCTATGTGGCTCAGAACAAGCTTCCATCTCTTCATCTGTAAACTAGGTCTAATAATATCCACACTTGCAGGACTATGGTGAAGATTAAATAGATGTAAAGCATTTAGCAGAGTGCCTAAAAGAAAGTAAGGCCCTAACACACAGCAGTTATCACCATCCGCATCATACCTCCTAATCCCCAGCAGGAACAGGATCCCCAGTTTGCATTCTATACTGTTTCTCTAATGCACAAATAGTCATACCTGGATATCAGTGGCTGGATTCCAATCAATGTCATAGAGAATTAAGTGAGATCCTCCAATAAGGTTAAGTCCCACACCACCAGCTTTGGAACTTAACAAAAAAATAAAATCAGAAGAGTATTTACTATTGAAGCCATCAACAATTTTCTGTCTTTCAAAGACTGGTGTTTGTCCATCAAGCCTCGTATAAGTATATCCATGACGCTTGCATACTTCTTGTAGAATATTCAAGGTTTGTGTATAGTTGGATACCAACACCACCCTGGAAATCAAAAAGAAAGAGTCTTTATATACAATTTTAAAGCAATATTGGATTTTTTAACTGAAGGAAAATACTACAGTGATACTATCAGTGATATTTATAAAACATGCAGCAATGACCTTATATAATTAAAACACAGGTTCTCCTTCAAATTCAATTTTTATATCAACATCTAAGAGACTTCCAGCTTTAAAATATGGAATAAAGATGTTTCTGCTTTCTTCACCTCTCTGAAGCCACCCTAAAAACAACAAAATGAGAAAGAGAAATAACATAGCCTTTGATAAAACAAAGAGATACTTTTATGTGAAAACAGAGAGAAATGGAATGGTGACTTGCTTAGGGAGTATAGAAAATGTAAAATCCAAAGAGGGAGATTCTAATTAAAAAAAAAAAAAAAAGCGCAAGTTTATTCACATCGGAGAATCTTAAGACACCTCAGGAGGAAGGAGTTTAGACTACGCTAATATTAGAGCACTGGAACCCATCCACTACTCCCATGTATCCAACAAACTATTCTTTCTCATCTAGTGTGTTTATTCTCTGAAGAAAAAAAACAAAAACAAAAACAAAAAAAAACTGAGACCAGGGGACTCTAGAAGGAAAGGATATAGTAACAGATCAAAATGAACATCTACATACGGAATGGTAAGATTGTAGTTCTCTTTTATTGCCAACTACCAGAATACTTATAGCCTTGGCATCCCTCTCACATCCCACCCCCAAAAAGATGGTACTGGAAGATTCATCTCTGGGATGATTTAAATGACCACAGAGAAAAGGTCCAGCCAGCTCACCGCCTAATTACCCAGGGAGGGCCACCAGTCAACCACCCTGCCCCGATACAGACTGTTCAATTAATGTTTTACTGCATCACACTTAAATATGAACACCAAGAATCAACAACTATTTGAGGTGCGGCTCCAAAATGAAAAATAAAACCAAAAGAAATAAACAGAAAAGAAGAAACCTGTATAAAACAGAGCAATGGAGGAAAGAGGAGACAACTTTAAGAAAATAATTAATATCCTCAAGTAAGAAACAGCATTCACAAGAAGAGGAGGCAATAAAAAAGAACCATCAAGAATCAGAAAGTATCTTAGAAATTTTTTAAATGACAACCAAAATAAAAATTTAACAGGAGAGTTGGAACACAGTAAAAAGAGATGATGCCAGGCAACAGATGAAAAAATGAAAAAGTGATGGAGCACATGGGTGGCTCAGTCAGTAACGTGTCTGTCTTTGGCTCAGGTTGTGATCTCGGAGTCCTGACACTGAGCCCCCACTGCGCTGCCTGCTCAGCAAGGAGTCTGCTTCTCCCTCTTCCTCTGGGCCTCTGCCCTGCTCGTGCTCTCTCTTTAACAAATAAGTAAAATCTTTAAAAAAAAAAAAGTGATATCCATTAGGAGAGAAAAGATAAAAGAATTAGAGAATCAGTTAATGAGGTTCAATATCTGACAAAAATTCCAAAGAAAACAAAAGAAATTGTTTTGAGAGAAAGAAAATATTTCCCAGACATGAAGTCTTCAGATTGAAAGGACCTACTAAAGCACCCAGCTCAATAAGTGAAAAAATGATCCATATTAAGGCACATCAAGATTGTAACTCAAAGCACGAGAAATGAAAAGCTGCTAGAGCTCTCATGAAGAAAATTGGTGGTTGTGGTGGTGCCATGGTGTAGTGATTAGCACTCTGGACTTTGAAAACACAAGTCACATGCAAAGAATGAAAATCAGAAAGGCATCATACTTCTCAACCTGGAAAGCTAGAAGATATGTAAAGTACCCCTTCAAAATTCTAAGAGAACACGATTTCACTTGAGAATTTTACAACTACACGAAGTTGTCAGTCAAGTACTAAGTTTCAGACACACAGGAAGTAAAAACGATTTACCGCCCATCTCTTCTTTCTTAGGAAGCTACTACAGTGAAACCCAGGAAACAGCACTGAGCTGTCAACACACTGGGCGAGCCGGCCGTTGTACTGAGAAACTGGAGGCAGAGGGAGAAAGGAACTGGGGACTTCTGCTTTATTAGGAGCCTTTTAACATCTCAAAAAATAAAATTTTAAACCATAAACCATAAAATAATATAAAAAGTAAAACTAGTATTTATTACAATAACTGAAGTTCAATAATTAAGCAAAAATAAATAAATAAAGTCAAGAATATTTCTTCTACATATATACATTATTAGCAGTAGAAATCTAAAAAAATAAAGCAAATTTTAAAGTTAAAATTTTTTAAATGATCTATGCTAAGAAGGAATGGATAATCCAACATTTTCAATTTGTATTTCTGTACCAGTTGCTTTTTGCTACATAACAAACCATCCCAAAATTCAGTGTCTTCAAATAAAAACAATTTCTTTTATATTTAGCTCACAAACTGTAGTATTAAAAAGAACACCGAGACCCAAAACAGCATCACTTAGGTCAAGACCCCAAGTCAGAAACCAAGACTTAATAACTAACCTAATTACAGTTTTAAGTCCCTCAGGAATGTAACCTTCAACCAGTTTACATGGAATTTCCTGGTCTATACTAGGAAATTTACTGATAGATCCCTTCCCCTCCCCTTGGGATGGCAACCCTGCTTAAATAATGATTCCTTGCTAATAAATTCCTTCCCACCCCCCTTTCTGCCTTCAAAACCTTTCATTAGTTAAGCTCAGCAGAGCTCTCCTCTACTTTCTTGCTAGATGGGATGCTGCCTGACTCATGAATAAAAACCAATTAGATCTTCAAACTTACTTGTTTGAATTTTGTTTTTTTGGGTGGCTCAGTCAGTTGAGTGTCTGACTCTTGGTCTCAGCTCAGGTCTTAATCTCAGGGTCATGAGTTCAAGCCCCATACTAGGTTCCATCCTGTGCATGGAGCCTATTTTTTATATATAAATAAATAAATATATAAATAAATAATAACAGGAGGTTGGCAATTTAGGCTGGACACAGCTAACAGGTTCCTCTGCTAGTTGTGGCTAGGCTGACTCAAGTATCTGCAGTGAGCTGCCTGGTCAACTGGGGACCAGCTGACCTCCTCACCAGGCTAGCCAAAGCTTAGTCACATGGTGACAGAAACGCTCCAGGAACCCAAGGGAGGACGAGCCCCAGTGCACAAAATCTCTGCGAGTTCCTTTTTGTGCTACATTTGCCAACACTGCATGGTCCAATGCAAGTCATACGGCTGAGCTCAGAGTCACAGTGGGAAATCACTCAAAACTATCTAGCAAAGGAACATGGATACATGGAGGAGAACTTAGACCATTTTTGCAATCTACCACAATTCCTATACTATTATTTCAATCATTTTTTCTTCTTTTTCTTCTTCCTCTTCTATTACTGTTACAGAAAGCAGTTAGGCTTTAACAGGCTTTTTAGGTGCCTGGAGGCCAGCAAAGGTTGGAGGGAATGAGGAGGGCGGGTGGTGGTCAAGACATGTTGCCAGGAAAGCTAGTAACCTAGCAACATTCCACAAACAAAGCCACAAGAAGCCAGATCAAACCAGACAGGCCAAAACAAAGAAGGTCTGAGAACCTGACCAGGTAAGGGAGAAATGGTATGAAATCCTGCTCCCAAAGAAACCCCCTCTCCAAATAATAAATGCTCCACCCCTCAGATAACAATTGTCAATAAAAGATAGAAATCCGAATTTCTCCCTTGAGCTCACCCACTTTCACATCTCCAGAGTGAACTCTCACTTTAAAAACTCTTTACTTACATTTTTTAATTTTATTTACATTCAACCACTTTTCATTATTTACACTTTTTTTTTATTTACATTCAACTTTATTTACATTCAACCACTGTGTCTAGACCGTCCCAAATTCTTTTACTGTGACAAGACTGAGAGCCTCTGGTAACGTCCCAGGGTGGGCAAAATGGAGGCTTTAGGGCCTGAAGGTTTCCCCAGTTCACCTGGCAATAGTACAGGGATGAATAACACTATCTAAACATAGTTTTTTCTATATAACTTCACTAAACAGAAAAAAAATTGTGGTTTAATATTTTCCCCCAACAAGTTCTTACAAGGCTAGATGTAGATGGACAGGAGAGGTGACTGTCTTGGTAAAGAATTTCAGACGGACACACACATACACACACACACAAGTACATACCACTTTGAAACAAGGCTATTATTTTTATGTTCATGAGACTGTCCCCTAAAGTAGCTGAAATCTGTAGCCAAGGCAGTCAGGTAGAATGCAAGGGGCCCCCAGCACAAGTCTCCCTCCAAGTGATGCTTGGAGGCTACACTACAGCATTAACTCTGGCTAGCCAAGCCTTGAAGCCAGGTGCATTGAAGGCAACAACCAGAAGGGAAAATAAGTGTTTTTATAGTTGAAATTTCCTCTTCAAAAATTCTATAGGGGCACCTGGGTGGCTCAGTGGGTTAAGCCTCTGCTTTCTGCTCAGGTCATGGTCTCAGGGTCCTGGGATCGAGCCCCACATCGGGCTCTCTGCTCAGCAAGGAGCCTGCTTCTCCCTCTCCCTCTGCCTGCCTCTCTGTCTACTTGTGATCTCTCTCTCTGTCAAATAAATAAATAAAATCTTTAAAAAATTAAAATTCCATAAAACTTGGTCAAGAGTTCTTAGATATGCCTCCACCCAGTTCTAATACATCTTAACCTGCACAAAAACACTGTATGTGCTAGAAGAGTTCTTCCTGAAGACCTAAAATGTAACTGTCTGGTTCAAGTTAATGGTAACACAGCAGTTACAGCAAAGACTTAATACTACCCCTGAAACCAAACACCGTTACTTTTAGCTACATATCTTTAAAGGCTTAGAATGTTTGTGCATAGGCAGCCCAGCCCTGGAAAGCCTGGTCTCTCTACACCCAGTTAGCCATAACTCACCACCTGAAAAGCAACTCAATTAGAAAATGGCAAAGGACTTGACTAAACATTTCTCCAGTGGAAATATACAAACGGCCAGCAAATAGTTGAAAAGTTGCCCAACATCACTCATCATCAGAAAAATGGAAATTCAGGGCGCCTGGGTGGCTCAGTGGGTTAAGCCGCTGCCTTCGGCTCGGATCATGATCTCAGGGTCCTGGGATCGAGTCCCGCATGGGGCTCTCTGCTCAGCAGGGAGCCTGCTTCTCTCTCTCTCTCTCTCTCTGCCTGCCTCTCTGTCAACTTGTGATCTCTCTGTCAAATAAATAAATAAATAAATAAATAGAAAAATGGAAATTCAAACCACAGTGAGATACCATCTCACATCCATTAGGATGGCTGTTATCAAAAAAAAACAGAAGATCATCATGTTTGTGAAAATGTGGAGAAATTAGAGACCTTATGCACTGTTGGAGGGAATGTAAAATGGTGTAGCTGCAATGAAAAGCAGTATGGTGGTTCCTGAAGAAATTTAATTTTTTTTTAATTTTATTTATTTATTTGAGAGAAAGAGAGTGAGCATGAGAAGGGAGAGGATGAGAGGGAGAAGCAGACTCGCTGCAGAGCACCGAGCCAGATGCGGGACTCGATCCCAGGACTCCAGGACCATGACCTGAGCCGAAGGCAAGTCACTTAACCAACTGAGCTGTTCAGGCGCCTCCTCAAGAAATTTTTAAAAGAATTGCCAAATAACCCAACAATTCCACTTTGGGTATATATTCAAAAGAACTGAAAGCAGGGTCCTTTTTCTTTTTTTCTTAGAGCTTTTTTCTTAAGCTCTACACCCAGCATTGACCCCAGCACAGGGCTCAAACTCATGACCCTGAGATCAAGACCTGAGCTGAGATCAAGAGATGGATGCTTAACCAACTGAGCCATCCACATGCCCCCAAAAGCCAGGTCTTGAGAGATATTTGTACACCCATGTTCACAACAGCATTATTCACAATAGCTGAAAGGTGGAAGCAACCCAAGCGCCCATTAACAGATGAATGGATAAACGAAATGTGGAAAAGACATACAATGGGCTATTATACAGCCTTTAAAAGGAAAGAAAATCTGATGCGTGCTACAATCTGGATGAAGCTCGATGATGTTAAACTAAGTGAAATAATCCAGTCACGAAAGACAATATACTGTAGGACTCCACTTTTATGAGGTACCTGGAATAGTCAATTTCACAGAGACAGAAAGTAGAAGGGTGACTGCCAGGAGCTGAGGGGGAGGCAAGACTGGGGGGTTGTTAGATACTAGATACTTGTTTTGCAAGATGAAAGAGTTCTGGGGATTGGTTGCACAACAACGTGAATGAACCTACCACTACTGAACAATACACTTAGCAACAGTTAATATGGTAAATTTATGTTGTGTGTATCTTACCACAATTGTAAAAAGGACATTGGGGAGAGGGGCTGTGGATCTCTTCAGATAATATAAAGCAACAGAACACCCAACCTCTGCCACTGATGGAAGTGCCTCAGCTTCTCCCATGGGACAAAGCAGGATATGGTTTCCGTAGGGACCCACAAGCAATCAAAATGACCCTGTCCCTTAGGAAACCTGGGTGGCTCAGTGGGTTAAAGCTTCTGCCTTTGGCTCAGGTCATGATCCCAGGGTCCTGGGATTGAGCCCCACATCAGGCTCTCTGCTCAGCAAAGAGCCTGCTTCCTTCTCTCTCAATCTCTCTTTGCCTGCCTCTCTGCCTACTTGTGATCTCTGTCTGTCAAATAAATTTTTTTTTAATTTTATTTATTTATTTGACAGAAATCACAAGTAGGCAGAGAGGCAGGCAGAGTGGGGGGGGCAGGCTTCCTGCTGAGCAGAGAGCCCAATGCGGGGCTCGATCCCAGGACCCCGAGATCATGACCTGAGCCGAAGGCAGAGGCTTTAACCCACTGAGCCACCCAGGTGCCCTGTCAAATAAATTTTTTAAAAATCTTAAAAAAAAAAAAATGACCCTATCCCAACTCTACCTCTAAATTATGCTTTTCCTCATCATTCCTTTCTTCCCCCCCCAAGAAGGAAACCTTCCAACATTTCAAGGATAAATTTTCACACATATTGTCTTATCTCTTCTTGTTCCCTCTAAAACTATTCACTCATTATTCCTTGTCCAATGACCATCACCTGTCCCCTCCTCCTCAGAAGAGGAAAAAAAGATCCAATTTTTAAAAATGCAAATAGTTAGGTCAGAGTAAAAGTTTACACTCATAAATTCAAACTAGATCAAAATCTGCACATATTTCTTTAAGATTTATTTATTTGAGAAAGAGAGAGAGAGTAAGTAGGGAGAGGGACTGAGGGAGAGAAAGAAAGAGCCTCAAACAGACTCCATGCTGAGTGTGGAGCCCGACTCAGGACTCAATCCTAGGACCCTGAGATCATGACCCAAGCCAAAATCAAGAGCTTGTTGCTTAATCAAATGAGCAACCCACATGTCCCCACAATCTGCACATATTCACATGTGAAATATTATCTAGGGGCGCCTGGGTGGCTCAGTCGTTAAGTGTCTGCCTTCGGCTCAGGTCATGATTCCAGGGTCCTGGGATCAAGCCCCGCATCAGGCTCCCTGCTCAGCAGAGGGCCTGCTTCTCCCTCTGCCTGCTGCTCCCCCTACTTGTGTGTGTGCTCTCTCTCTCTCTTTCTCACTATCAAACAAATAAATAAAATGTAAAAAAAAAAAAAAAAAGAAATATTATCTAATAAAACATTTTAATTAAATGTATTAAACACTTCACAGAAAGTTTCCTTAATTCCTTCATTGTTATGAAAAATAAACCATCCATATCCACAAGTCAAACGGTATTATAAATGCTCTGAAGAGGTTAAGCAAGATCCATTAACAATTAAATGTAATTACTATTTTGCAATCTTTTCTATGTATTTTTGCCTTAATTCACAAACATAGTTTGGATACAAAGACAGATAAGACACAGTCCCTGTATTATAAGTACTGATAGATAAGAAAACTAATGATCATAATACGATGTGAGAAGAGCTCTGTAAGAGGCGGTTACAGGATACAAAGGGGGTACAGAAGAGGGACATCTGGGACACCTGGATGGCTCAGTGGGTTAAGCCGCTGCCTTCAGCTCAGGTCATGATCCCAGGGTCCTGGGATCAAGACCCACATCAGGCTCCTTACTTGGCAGGGAGCCTGCTTCTCTCTCCATTCCTGCCTGCTTGTGTGCTCTCTCTCTCTCTCTGACAAATAAATAAAAATCTTGAAGAAAAAAAAAAAAAAAAGAAGAGGGACAGCTAACTCAGTCTGAGGCCAGGGTCTTCCAAAAGGAGAATGTATCTGAGCTAAAAGAGAAAAAGATGGCCAGATGAATGAGAAGTGAAGGTCATGGAGGCACAGGCATCTGCAACAAGTGAAAGCAGACAGTGAAAACCAGAGCCAGTGATGGTCAGTGTGGTATGACTGGACCACATGGTAAGTGTGAAGGAGTGGTAGGAAATGAGACCAGAAAATAAGGCATTCGCCAGATCGTGAAAAGTCTTGCCAAATGTGCTGAAGATTTTAGAAATTCCTGGAAGACAATTCGGAGTCTGAAGGATTTTGAGGAGAGTGATACGTTCACATTTGTATTTTAGAAATGTAATTTAGGGCCATGTTGATATGTAATAAGGTTGAAAGAGGAAAGTAATTTAGAAAATACCATCATAACCCAAATCATTATTTACAAGAGTCAGAACAAAAGCCTTGGTACCAGAAAGGAGGCGGAGTCCACAATTAAGAAATGACAACCAGGGGCACCTGGGTGGCTCAGTGGGTTAACCCTCTGCCTTCGGCTCAGGTCATGATCCCGGGGTCCTGGGATCGAGCCACACATAGGGCTCTCTGCTCACTGGGGAGCCTACTTCCTCCTCTCTCTCTGTCTGCCTCTCTGCCTTCTTGTGATCTCTGTCAAATCAATAAATAAAATCTTTAAGGAAAAAAAAAAGAAATAACAATAGACTCTAGTGACTGACAATGTTGGGTAAGTGAAGAAGAAAAGTGAATCTAGAAAAACTAGATTTCTGCATGGATTTTGCTGCCATTCATCAAGCCAAGGAATGATGGGAAAGGATCAGGTTTCCAATGGCAAATAATGATGTTGGAGATAACTGTAGCTTAAAGTCTGATATGACATCAAGAGAGATTTGGATGTCCACTGAACAGTAAGAAATGAGGACTCGGGAACAAGAAGGCAGGGCTGGACAAGAGATACAGACTTGGGGTCAAATACTGTATGTCTGAGAGGTGAAATGATGGGGAACAGAAGTAACCAAGAAAGGGTGTTTGCAGCAAGAACAAGGCTACAGAGAAACCCCAAAGAAGGGTGAACATTTGAAGGCCAGAAAAAAAGAAAGGATTCTGAAAGAGACTAAGGAAAAAATTAGGTGTTTAAATATCAAAAGATATCTCTGGGTTTTTGTGAATATTATGTATTTGCTTTAGATTTAGTTTTTCTTAAATAAAGACCATAACCCCAAAGAAGGAGGGAAGAGAGGAAGGAAGGTCATAGCCTGAGCCAAAATTCCATGAGCATTTATAAGCAAGTTTATTAAATTGACCTCTTACTTTTCAGTAGGACGAAGTTCATGGATAACCGCTAAGAGCTTCAACAGCACCTGTAGTTTTCCAGACTCTTCCTCGGTAAACATGAGGGGGTTGTAATCAGCAGGGAACACATCTACCAAGCCTTCATAGAGAGTCCTTTCTTCATTTCCATCCCAAGTTGAGCTATATTCTTTCTCCTATTCAAAAGGATAACTGTTAACACTGGTTCATGTTTGTTAATTAGGAGGGGGGAAAATGCTAAAATTATGGGGTTGAAAGTAAAGATGAATAGCTACCTGAGAAGACCAACCTAGCTATTATGTACATCTTTAGAGCTTACTGATTTGGTCATTTTTGAAAAAGGTAACTTGCCTCCCACTGAGTTAATTACAGAGCAACCCTGATGCAGTCCGCTAGTGCGGATGATCTTCACCCTACAAGGGCAGCGTTACTGCCCATGTGTTCCTTGGGAAGAGGAGAAGGGACAGCAGAGAAATTAAAAAGAGAGGAAAATGGGGTCCAAACATTGTATAACATTGGTTTTCTCCAAAACCCTGAGATTTCTCATCACCGGTGCTGCTTTTTTCTCTCTCCTCTCCTTCCCTCTGTTATTTTTCTTTCCGACATTTGTGAGCTTCTCACAGCACCTCCTGGGTTATATTCAGAAACCAGCATAAGAGTTTACTCAATCTTAATTTCTTCTGCACGAAGGAATAATTCTGCCTAAGTTAACAGAGATATGTAATCATGTAATCTTACCTATACTATTTTTGTTTATATTACCAGCAGTTTTTAGAATAGTTTTATTCCAAAGTGCTTATGGTTATCAGTATCTCTGAAGTTCCTCCTCCAAAAGTACCTAGCTAACATGTGAATACTTAACCAGAAATACACTTATTAATAACTACATCACTTTTCATTTATTTTTTTAAAAGATTTTATTTATTTATTTATTTATTTATTGGACAGAGAGAGACCTAACAAGAGAGGGAACACAAGCAGGGGGACTAGGAGAGGAAAACCAGTCTTCCTGCTGAGCAGGGAGCCCAGGACACCTGGATCATGACCTGAGCCAAAGGCCAACACTTATCGACTTAGCCACCCAGGTGCCCCTACAGCACTTTTTATATTAAATTTCTGAGACTGGCTGGTCTCCTCAATTTCTTCCACACTTACTGGATTTATTACTGTTTTTAAAACTTTGTTCAACCTACTCCACCTGTCAAGAATGCTTCCTCATTTTCCTGTCCAATTATCTCAATCCTGTAAATACTTAAGGATCCATTGCAAGTTCTACCTTGTGATTTACAGCCCTTTTTTGGGGGACGTGGCAGACACTTACTCTTAAACTTTATAGTTACAAAGTACACTTCGGCTTTGACCTTATTTGGGAAGTTAACTATATACTTTATTATATTTCCCTATGTTTTCATGTGTACTGTATTCCCTCTTTAATAATTCCAGGAACGGGGTGCCTGGGAGGCTCAGTCAATTAAGCATCGGACTCCAGATTTTGGCTCAGGTCATGATCTCAGGGTCCTGGGACCGAGCCCCACCTCAGGCTCCACATTCAGCAGGGAATCTTCTTAGATTCTCTCTCTCCCTTTACCCCTTCCCCCAGAGCCCCACCAACCACCCACCATCCACCACCACCCGGCTCACATGCAGGCTCTTTCTTTCAAATAAGTAAATCAATCTGTAAAAAAAAATAATAATAGGGGCACCTGGGTGGCTCAATGGGTTGAGCCGCTGCCTTCGGCTCAGGTCATGATCTCAGGGTCCTGGGATCAAGTCCCGCATCGGGTGCTCTGCTCAGCAGGGAGCCTGCTTCCTCCTCTCTCTCTCTCTGCCTGCCTCTATGCCTACTTGTGATCTCTACTTGTGATCTCTGTCAAATAAATAAATAAAATCTTTAAAAAAATAATAATAATAATAATTCCAGGAACACCTTAAGGGCAGTGAATCCTCTAGTGTAAGATGCTGGGCACAAAGTACTAATTTTAATTTGGCTTATTCCCAAAATATAGTAATAGTTGGGTAAAGTCACTTGATTAAAAATACCTGAAGCCCTAAAATATTAATATTACTGGGATATAGAAGGGGAAAGAGACAATTGCTGGCTGCTTCAGATTAGGTCTGCTAAAATGTCGATATCTTGGAGAGATCATCAAAGGACCACAGACAGACCCAGGATCTAGTGCACAAATTTTCATGTTCAGAAACTCAACATGCTTAAGCTCTAGGCAAATGAGCCATACTCATCAAATTAAGAGACTAAGAATATAAATTTATTGACCTTCAAAGGAGACCTGCCTATTTAAACCAATTGGTCTATGCATTCTGTCATATGAAACCACAAGGCAACCCAAATCATTAACAGAAAGTTGTCTTGTGAATATTAAATTAAAAAACAAGGAAGATGGTGATCTTATGGCACAAGTTGTTAACCAGAAACACATAACCAGAATCCCTTGGGGAATCACTTTTTCCATATCTTCATACTTGGGTCCTACTCTCAGATTCTGAATCAGTCTATATGTATTGAGGCCTGGACAAAAGTAGTTTTAAAAGCTTTCCAGATTATAATGCATAAGACCCCTAATTAAGAATCAACTAATAGATAATATCTTTATACTGGGACAGTCTGATGTATGAACTCCATCACAGGGATTTACCAGTCAGTCCTCTCACATCAGCTAGTCACAGCACTTGCTCTTCTGACTCTCTATAGTCAATACCCTTCCATTATCAGTTAGACTTTTTTTGGTTATACTCCACTCACATTTCCTGAAAAGAAACCCATCACCTTGACTGAACTTGGGTGGGGGAAGAAACTAGTTTCAACTGGAATACATTTATAAAAGCACTGCTTAAAGGGTACTTATACATGTGGAAGGCTCATTTCAGCCATTTTCCATCAATTCTCATTTGTTTTGATGTTAGAGGAAAGGCTTTATTTGCCAGGTTGTAAATTATGTACCCTCTTTAAAGCTTGTAGTATCCTATGTCTGTTACTAGTTAACTGATGCATTCTGGGCCATGATAAAGTCTACCTTTTAAGGAAGAATTTGGGGCTTCTATTTCTGCTGGGCGCCATGCCCAAAGGGTTTAATTTTTATCACTGTATATAAAATGTTTCTTAAAAAGGTGATTAATAATCCTACCTACTTAAGAGTTATAGACTTCTCCTATGATAAACTATGTAAATATAACTCATTAAGGATAAACTTGAAGAATTCTGGTAGAACACTCCATTTTCGAAATATGAAACTAATGACCTCAAGCATAATGCAGCACCCAGAGGTTTTCTTTCGTTTTGTTTGCAAATTACGATTTTACTATTTAAAGAAAAAAAAATAAAAGAATAAAAGTTGTTTTTTGTTTGTTTTTATAAAAGTTGTTTTAATAAAGTGTTAAGAATGAGCTGGGGATAAGAGAATATTAATAGTTACTGTGTAACTTCGATGGCCAGGCATTCTGCTAGGTTCTTTCCATACTATTTCATCAAGTTGCCACAATAACGTCAGGAAATTATTATTGTCTCTGCTTTAGAAATAAGAAAAATAAAGGCTCACAGATATAATTTGACCGTGATTAAAATTTGCCCTTAAAGAACTGGTAAACAGCAGAGCGGAGACTGATACCCAGTTCCAACTCCAAAACAGAAAACTCTCACTATACTGAAACTGCCTTATGTTTGTTAACTATTCAAATACTAAGTTCAATTATACAACCATTAAAAATCATACTTGGAGTTAAACCTCGCCTCTGCTCGGGTCATGATCCCGGGGTCGTGGATTGAGCCCTACGTCGGGCTCTCTGCTTGTCAGGGAGCCTGCTTCCTCCTCTCTCTCTCTCTGCCTCCTCCTCCCTCTCTCTCTCCGTGCCTCTCTGCCTGCTTGTGATCTCTGTCTGTCACATAAATAAATAAAATCTTAAAAAATAAAAATTATTTGTTCCCAAATGGAACAAATAATTCTAAAATTTATATGGAACCAGAAAAGACCTCGAATAGCCAAAGGGATATTGAAAAAGAAAGCCAACGTTGGTGGCATCACAATTCCGGACTTCAAGCTCTATTACAAAGCTGTCATCATCAAGACAGCATGGTACTGGCACAAAAACAGACACATAGATCAATGGAACAGAATAGAGAGCCCAGAAATAGACCCTCAACTCTATGGTCAACTAATCTTCAACAAAGCAGGAAAGAATGTCCAATGGAAAAAAGACAGCCTCTTCAATAAATGGTGCTGGGAAAACTGGACAGCCACATGCAGAAAAATGAAATTGGACCATTTCCTTACACCACACACAAAAATAGACTCAAAATGGATGAAGGACCTCAATGTGCGAAAGGAATCCATCAAAATCCTTGAGGAGAACACAGGCAGCAACCTCTTCGACCTCAGCCGCAGCAACATCTTCCTAGGAACAACGCCAAAGGCAAGGGAAGCAAGGGCAAAAATGAACTATTGGGATTTCATCAAGATCAAAAGCTTTTGCACAGCAAAGGAAACAGTTAACAAAATCAAAAGACAACTGACAGAATGGGAGAAGACATTTGCAAACGACATATAGTGTCCAGAATCTATAAAGAACTTAGCAAACTCAACACCCAAAGAACAAATAATCCAATCAAGAAATGGGCAGAGGACATGAACAGACATTTCTGCAAAGAAGACATCCAGATGGCCAACAGACACATGAAAAAGTGCTCCATATCACTCGGCATCAGGGAAATACAAATCAAAACCACAATGCGATATCACCTCACACCAGTCAGAATGGCTAAAATCAACAAGTCAGAAAATGACAGATGCTGGCGAGGATGCCGAGAAAGGGGAACCCTCCTACACTGTTGGTGGGAATGCAAGCTGGTGCAGCCACTCTGGAAAACAGCATGGAGGTTCCTCAAAATGTTGAAAATAGAACTGCCCTATGACCCAGCAATTGCACTATTGGGTATTTACCCTAAAGATATAAACGTAGTGATCCAAAGGGGCACGTGCACCCGAATGTTTATAGCAGCAATGTCCACAATAGCCAAACTATGGAAAGAACCTAGATGTCCATCAACAGATGAATGGATCAAGAAGATGTGGTATATATACACAATGGAATACTATGCAGCCATCAAAAGAAATGAAATCT
>NC_081559.1:156042880-156099258 GCF_022355385.1 Mustela nigripes
ACAACTATCATATGATCTCCCTGATATGAGGAAGTGGTGATGCAACATGGGGGCTTAAGTGGGTAGGAGAAGAATCAATGAAACAAGATGGGATTGGGAGGGAGACAAACCATAAGTGACTCTTAATCTCACAAAACAAACTGAGGGTTGCTGGGGGGAGGGGGTTTGGGAGAAGGGGGTGGGATTATGGACATTGGGGAGGGTATGTGCTTTGGTGAGTGCTGTGAAGTGTGTAAACCTGGTGATTCACAGACCTGTACTCCTGGGAATAAAAATATATGTTTATAAAAAATAAAAAATTAAAAAATAATAAAATTAAATTAAATTAAAAAAATTAAATTTCTCTAGAGCCAATTATATATATGCATACTTTTTAGTCCCTGTTCTCTTACCATAAAACGGGGAGTAATAACAATACTTATTCCGCAAAGTTTTATAAAAAATATGCAAAATAATATGAGAAAAGCATTTAATTTGTTACATGACAAGTGCTTATTAAGTACTGGCTAAGATTATTAATATCAAAATATGGGTTTTTTTCTGGCTAGAGAGCTTTATTTCTTTATAATAAATTCTTAAACATACTGCCAAGACCACAAAACATATACAATGTTAAGCCTTTGATATATATTGCCAACTATTTGGGGCGCCTAGGTGGCTCAGTGGGTTAAGCCTCTGCCTTTGGCTCAGGTTGTGATCTCAGCATCCTGGGATCGAGCCCCGCATCAGGCTCTCTGCTCAGTGGGGAGCCTGCTTCCCTCTCTCTCTGCCTGCCTCTCTGCCTACTTGGATCTCTCTGTCAAATAAATAAATAAAATCTTTATATTGCCAACTATCTCTCAGCTGTACCAATTTACGTTCTAACCAGCAGATGACTTTAATTTTCTTCTGATTTTCTGAATTTTGTAAATTTCATACAAATTGTATGTATCATGTGTTACTTTTATAAGGGTAAAAAATTAAGTTATTTTCAATGGTAAATTTTGTATGTGTCTGCACCAAACAAAACTGATTGGCTATATAAAATAGGGAGAGAGGGGCACCTGGATGGCTCAGTGGGTTAAAGCCTCTGCCTTCAGCTCAGGTCATGATCCCAGTGTCCTGGGATCAAGTCCCGCATCGGGCTCTCTGCTCAGCAGGGACTCTGCTTCCCCTTCACTCTCTGCCTGCCTCTCTGCCTTCTTGTGATCTCTGTCAAATAAGTAAATAAAATCTTAAAAAAAAAAATAGGGAGAGAAATCACAGCAAATTATTAGACAAGATACCAAAGGGCATGGGGCAAACTCTAAAAGGCAGTGCCTCACATCCATTTCACTCCTAGTTCTGTCCAGTATGGACAGTCTCTCAACAAAAAGAAGACTGGATAAGCTGTACAGATGAAAAATACAGGAGAGGCCGTAAAGTTTTTGGAAAACCCAAAAATGCAATCCCCTGGGATTGGCCCAATCTACCAATCAGATTCATGTGATACAAAACCCTGAGCTTATATTCTTGACACAGTCTCACATGCTACTTACCTTTATAGAGCTGAACAACAGGCAGGGGTGATTGCACAGTTTTTTAAGAGCTCCTATACATATTAGATGAGGACTATTTCCCAACAATCCTCGAAGGCAGAATTTAACAGCTTGAGAATTCAACAGCTTTCGATAAAGTTCAATCTGTAGCGCTCCTGGTCGACAAAAGACTACATTCTCTATTTTAGGTGGAAGATATTTATTAATGACTTCTTGGGTTCTTCTAAGGATAAAGAGTCCAGTAAGGCAAGTAAGTTCAGCTGCTCTTTTCTCTCCTAAGTCTTTTTCTTCCTACGGAAAAATTCGCAGACTTAAAAGTGTTATAAACAAACAGTACTTGCAGTTAAAAGGGATATTAAACATCTTATAATAATAAAACATTTACTAATTATGTCTCTTCAGATTTTTTTTTTAAATATGAGATAGAAAAACCAACCATCATCTCTTTAAATGTTCAGCATAATCATTTAATTAAATGAAACCAGTCTCCTAAATCCTTGTTTGGCTATTGGCACCATTGAGAACCATCAGAAATCAACAATCCACACACAAAAATTATTCTAAAAGTAAGCTTTTATATGAAGATTGTCATGGTACATAATCTTAAAATCATCAACAAAGAACTAGTTCATCAAATAGCAAATTCTTGGAAGCAAGTATTTTGACACGTTATTGATCCTAAAATTAAAACTATGATAAATCACTGACAAAAGGCACAGCTAATTCTTTTAAAATCATTACACATTGTTCATTAGAAATGTTAGTTTCTGATGAAAGACCTCATTGTGAGACAGGAATCCATCAAAATCCTCGAGGAGAACATAGGCAGTAACCTCTTCAATATCAGCTATAGTAACTTCTTTTAAGACACATCTCCAAAGGCAAGGGAAACCAAAGCAAAAATGAACTTTTGGGACTTCATCAAGATCAAAACCTTCTGCATAGCAAAGGAAACAGTCAACAAAACAAAGAGGCAACCCATGGAATGGGAGAAGATATTCGCAAATGACACTACAGACAGAGGGTTGATACCCAAGATCTATAAAGAACTTCTCAAACTCAACACACAAAAAAAGATAATCAAGTCAAAAAATGAGCATGAAGACATGAACAGACACTTCTTCAATGAAGATATACAAATGGCTAACAGACACATGAAAAAAAAGTTCATCATTAGCCATCAGGGAAATTCAAATCAAAACCACATTGAGATATCACCTTACACAGCTAGAATGGCAAAAGTTAACAAGGCAAGAAACAGCAAATTTTGGAGAGGATATGGAGAAAGGGAAACCCTCTTACTCTCTTGGTGGGAATGCAAGTTGGTGCAGCCACTTTGGAAAACAGTGTGGAGGTTCCTCAAAAAATTAAAAATAGAGCTATCCTATGACCAGGCAATTGTACTACTAGGTATTTGCCCCCAAGATCAGATGTAGTGAAAAGAAGGGCCATATGCACCCCAATGTTCATAGCAACAATGTCCACAATAGCCGAACTGTGGAAAAAGCCGAGATACCTTCAACAGATGAATGGATAAAGAAGATGTGGCCCATACATACAATGGAATATTACTCAGTCATCAGAAATGATGAATACCCAACTTTTGCATCAACATGGATGGGACTGGAAAAGATTATGCTGAGTGAAATAAGTGAAGCAGATAAAGTCAATTATCATATGATTTCACTTACTTATGAACATAAGGAATAGTATGAAGGACATTAGGAGAAGGAAAGGAAAAATGAAGGAGGGTAATTGGAGGGGGAGATTAACCATGAGAGACTGTGGACTCTGAGAAACAAACTGAGGGTTTTAGAGGGTAGGGGAGTGGGAAATGTGTTCACCTGATAATGGGTATAGCACATACTGCATGGAGCACTGGGGGTTATATATAAACAATGAATTTTGGAATACTACATCAAAAACTAACGATGTGACTAACATAATCTAATAATTAAAAAAAAAAAAAAAAAAGGGAGGCCTGGGTGGCTCAGTCAGTGAAGCCACTGCCATCAGCTCAGGTCATAATCCAAGGGTCCTGGGATTGACTCCCACGTCGGGCTCCTTCCTCAGTGGGTAATCTGCTTCTCTCTCTGCCTCTGCCTGCCACTCTGCCTACTTGTGTTCTCTCTCTCTCACTCTCGACAAATAAATAAATAAATAAATTCTTTTTAAAAAAATGTTTGTTTCCAATTTGTCTATTTCCTTTAGTTTCTAAGTTCTTACCACAGTACCTCAAGTCAAAATACAATATAAGTGAAATATATGTTTAAATTCTCTTTTGAGCATACATAACTTCACAGTGAAGCTTAAAATAAATCCCATGTGTAAAAAGTCATAAAAAATTCCCCTGTTAAAACTATTTTCAACTTTTATTACAAAATAGGATCAGTGGAGAAAAGTCAGAAAATATAGTTATGTAAATTAAGAAAATTAAAACCAACTTTAATCAAATAGAAACAACCACTGCTGTCATGACTTTTATATCTATCTCCCAAGTCTTTTTTCTTTGTCAATATATAAATGTATTTCACACTTCATTTTTATTTTTATTTTCCTGTTTGTAACAAAACAGGCTCTCTATAGTTTAAGCTTCATGGGAACAAGGCACCAGTCAGTTTGGCTCTTCACTGTATCCCCTAGCATCTAACACTTTGCATTTGGCCCGCTACAGGTGTTTAACGTATAAGTGTTAAGTAAATAAATGAATGTTATTTTACTTTCAAATAATGTATGATGGATATTTTCCATGCTATTAAATATATTCATAAGTTATTATTTTGTACAGTTCATGGGAAATGCTCAATAAATATTTGCTGAGTATCATATTTTATTAATTCTGAGACATATTTTTTTTTACACTTTAACTTCTCTGATATAGATTGCTTTTTATAAGCAATGACTTCTTATAACTACGATTGATAGCATGTTTTCCTTAGTGGTGCATAAAATAAAAATGCATCTTAGAATTGGTATTATTTTGATTCAATGAAGTATTGTGTATACAACATGAAGACTCTGCTTTAACCATTTTCCAACCTTTAAAAATGTCTGTTTCCAATTTGTTTCCTTATACTTCTTTTTTTCTTTTTAAGATTTTATTTATTTATTTGACAGACAGAGATCACAAGTAGGCAGAGAGGCAGGTGGAAAGAGAGAGAGAGGGGAAGCAGGCTCCCCACTGAGCAGAGAGCCTGATGCGGGTCTCAATCCCAGGACCCTGAGATCATGACCTGAGCCGAAGGCAGAGGCTTTAACCCACTGAGCTCCTCCTTATACTTTTTTACCCTTACACAACACAGCTAAAATCTTTAAGCACATCTACAATTATTTCTCTATAATAAATTCCTAAAAGTGGTATTGCCACACCACAAAATTGTAAGGCTTTTGATACATGCTGCTCAACTATTCTCCAGTTGTACAAATTGACATTCCCAACAGTAGAGGACAGTATTTTCATCTTTACTTGCTATTCCTATGTAAACTGAGCCAACAAAAACACCAGTAGAAGAATATAAAAGTTATTTTATTATTATTTTGGTGTATTTTTTCAATACTGGTAAAAATGAATATTTTTGTATATGTTTACTACCATTTATAATTCTTTGTGAAGTACCTAACAAAGTACCTACTTATGATTTTTTTTAATGTGGTATTTTCTAAAGTAAAGAATGCAGGAAGACTCAGCTGAAGGATTGTGGGAAAAGTAAAGAATTCACTAATTTAATTTTTTCTGAATTAAATAATGCCCAAGTTTGTGGATGACCTTCCTGGGCATACTGCTTTTTTTTAACCTTTTTTATAACAGTAAATTATACCTCAGAAGCAGAAGGCTGTCTCGATATAATAATGGGTTCTTCGTATATTTTTCTGTAAGACGACAAAGAACCTAATATTCCTGGATTTACAAAATCAATTAGTGCAAAAAATTCTTGAAGATCATTCTGAACTGGAGTACCTAAAGAAAGAAAAAAGTGATGAAAGGTCAAATTTGTGTTTTACAGTCACAGATATTTATTGAAAGTTGTACTCTCCTCCCTAAAAGAACTAAAATAAAGGCTTTAGCACTGAGAAAGAGCAGCCAAATCCAGTGGAACAAAAACTATTAAGAACCAAATAAATTTGTAACTCTGGTTTTAACTGTGTACTAAATTCAGCATAGCGGCTGCATACAGGCTCTGGAGTCTGACTAGCCTGGGATCAGATCCCACCTGTATCATTTACTCTCTGAGTGACCCTGAGTGAGTCACATACCTCAGTTTATTTCTATAAAATGCAGCTCCTAGGGTTGTGAGGATCAAATTATTGATCCACATACTAAGAATAAGACCTAAAGCACAATAAATGTTCTATAACTTTTAGTGATTCTTAATATTATTACAACTGTGTGATTCTGGACAAGCTTCTTAAGTGCTTCTTTAAGTTAAATTCAGAACTTTTTCACTTATAAAAGTGGGAAGATATCAATTTCCCAGTAGTATTACAGTGAAAGGCAAAGACAGCGTATGCACACTATAGCATAGTATTTAACATTTAGTAAGCCCTCAGTGAATGGCACCTATTACCTTTCAAAGGTTTCAGATCAGATTGAGATCTTCACTAATCCTAAAGATTGACACAAATGGATTAACATACACTGCATATACTGCATACTCAATAACTTTTGCTAACTAATTTTTAAAGAAACATTAGCATGTTTCAATAATTACATCCAAAGAACATGTAAATTAGCATAATCCAACATTGTAATTTCAGATGGCCATTCAAATAATGGACTAGAAAAGTTGCCCATGGGACGCCTGGGTGGCTCAGCTGGTTAAGCAGCTGCCTTTGGCTCAGGTCATAATCCTAGGGTCCTGGGATCGAGTCCCACATCGGCCCCCTTGCTCAGCAGGGAGCCTGCTTCTCCCTCTGCCTCTGCCTGCCTGTGCTTGCTTTCTCGATCTCCCTCTCTCTGACAAATAAATAAATAAAATCTTTAAAAAAAAAAAAAGAAAAAGTTGCCCAAAAATATAAATGAGATAATATAAGAAGTGAATAAAAATGCACTTCTTCATTAACACAGACAACATAAATTTCACAATGCCGGAGAATTTAATGATTACTTGCTTCAAAATTAAGTGAGTCAACCCCAGGACAAATGCTTATTAATTTTTTTAATACATCTAGTTAGTTCTAAATTTTTGGACCCAAAGTAGAAAGAATTAGAGGAAATATATTTATGTTGGTATATATTTTGTTAGTAAGCCTTTAAATGAACATCCATGATGATGACTAACAAAGATAGGCAGAATGAGGGGGACCTGGGTGGTTCAGTGAATTAAGCCTCTGCCTTCGGCTCTGGTCATGATTCCAGGGTCCTGGAATCAAGCCCCACATCGGGCTCTCAGCTCAGCAGGGAGCCTGTTTCCCCCTCTTTCTCTGCCTGCCTCTCTGCCTACTTGTGATCTCTCTCTGTCAAATAAATAAATAAAATCTTCTTTAAAAAATGAAAAAAAAAAAAGATAGGCAGAATGAGAAAGGCAAGAAAGAAAGAGGGGAAACAAAGGTATAAGGATCCTATGGCTGGCTTCCAGATATTCATCCAACCCCAGCTAACTCATGCAAGCCACTCATGATAGTCTGATCCCATCTGCCAATAATCGATGCAGGAAAGGATTTGTGTCTTAGATTGGGTTCTCCAGGAGCACAGTCTGAGACAGGGATTTGGCTATACATTTATGGAGGGAGAGCTCTCAGGAGAAAAAGAATAATGGAATCAGAGAATAGCAGGAAAAGAAACTAAGGGAGGATGGCTCAGAATATAGATTATACCATAAAGTTGGTCCTGAAATTACCCTAAAGCAAGGGCTCTGGCATTTTCCACTTACCTCCATATGAGTCAACCATTGACCAAGTTGCAGGGGAGAGTGGAAGCTCTCCTTCAAACAAGGATAATTCTCCAGAAATTGGAAGGACCACACAAGACCAAAGTGAGGTATGGGAGGAAAGCTAATCAGGCCTGATTCTAATACAGGCTAAAAAGAAGTGAGTAGAAAAAGATTCTTGTATTTACATATGGGCCATCCCACCTTTCCAGACAGCTTGGGCCAGCAAGTTTGGTCATCAATAAATTATGTGCATGCAGCATACACATATAAAAACAAGAGATACTTATATTAAGCATTTACCATGGGTCAGGTAATCTTCTAAGAACTTTATGTGAATTAACTCCTTTGACCTTCACAGTAACTGTTAATAACCCTATAATAAAGTATTATAATCCTTATTTCACAGATAAGGAAACTGAGGCATAGAGAAGTTAAATAACTTGCCCAAAGTTGTACAGCTATAAATATCATCCTTAGGAACCAAGCAGAGGTAGTACAGACCCATCTCCTACATTCTTTACCATGATACCATTGTATTTATTTTTCAAAATCTCCAAAATCTAGGATGCAGAAAATTACACAGGGATTTGAAAATTCAGAATCCTACCAAGACTCAATGACCATAGGTTTATTAATACGCACCTCTTCCAGCACCACCAATTCTTTGTATGCCAAGCATATTACAAATCTTGTATAAGTAGGCAAAAATTCTATCATATCATCCCCAGAGTAAATACTGACCAGTTAGAATTATTCTTTTCTCACAGGAGAGGCTCATGAGGGCTGTAGTTGTCTTAATGGCACTGTTCTTCAAACGATGGCCCTCATCACAGATTAGAAGATCAAATTTTATACTCTTAATTTGATCCAAAGAACGAAGTAACATTTCATAACTGATGATAAGAACAGAATAAAATGGAGATTTAGTGAATTCTTCTACTTTGTGGTCCTAAAAAAAAAAAAAAAAGACAATATTTAACAAATTATGGGCTAAAACTATAAAATCAAATTTAAGCAGCATATTCCTGACAGACATTAATTAGAATATGTTAACTCAAAGAGCCAAATTGTAAGCCAAGATGTTTTTCTGCAAAGGTTGGGGAGTTACATGCATTTAAAAAACTACCCTACAGACAGTGAAAACTGCAGTGTTGATTTCAAAAGCATAGAGAGGGGCGCGTGGGTGGCTCAGTAGGTTAAGCAACGGCCTTCGGCTCAGGTCATGATCCCAGAGTCCCAGGATCGAGTCTCACATCAGGCTCCCAGCTCCATGGGAAGTCTGCTTCTCCCTCTGACCTTCTCCCCTCTCATGCTCTCTCTCACTCTCAAATAAATAAATAAAATCTTAAAAAAAAAAGAAAAGCATAGAGATTTAGAAAATGACCAAGGCTGAACTGCGATAAGTCTCTTACCTGATCAACAGGAAATATTTTGATTCTTTCACTTCCTAGCCATTTTTGAAATTCCTTCTTCCAATTATTCACCAAGCTTCCAGGTGTGACAATAAGTGTCTTCTTTATTACTGGCTTGCCTCCATAGGGTCCCTGACACTGCAGAGTCCAGATGAGCGTAATACATTGCAATGTTTTCCCTAAACCCATTTCATCAGCAAGAATAGCTCCACATCTGCCATTCACTCTGTTAGAAATAATTATACTTCTTTTAGTCACAATAGGAAAATATTTTATGCCCCTAATATCATTGGTTATTAGTCAAGAACCAAAAGCTGGTATTTTGTAATTAGGACAAACTCTACCCCGTGCCAAACCCTTTTTCCAGTTTGATTCAGCTGATTTACAACACATCTCTCTTTTGAATCTTTGATAATTATATTCATTATATATTTACTGTCAACTAAATTACTAAAATAAATCTGAAATTCGACAGTTGAATCCAAATCATGTTACTTTCATATGCATATATTTAGAGACTAGAAATATATCCCAATTTTATACCTACATTAGAATAATTTAACTATAACTGTGCTTCTCATCACTAATAGTTGAGCAATTTTTATCAGGTTCAGCACTAGACATCAAAACACTAAACTACATTGCAGTCTTAACCAGAAAGATCTGTTGAGCTGTATTTATGATTATCTGGCAGTAAATGAAGTCCTCAATCTTAGAGCTCCTTGCACTGTAAGGAAAAAAGAAAAAACTATATATTGGTCTAATACATGTAACTTGGTTACAAATCTTATGTTACAAATCTACTCAGTTAATGCAATTTAAAATTAAATATTATAAGGAATGTTATTTATAAGTGGCATGTTTATATCACTTCATAGCTTTTGAAGTTTTGATATATATTTATATATTTTTTATTTTTTTAAGATTTTATTTATTTATTTATTTGAAAGAGAGAAAGAGAGCATGCATGGGCAGAAGGAGAGGGAAAAGCAGACTCCCCACCGAGCAGAGAACCCGACACAGGCCTCAATCCCCCAACCCTGGGACCATGACCCAAGCCAGAGGCAGACACTTAACCAACCGAGCCACCCAGTCATCTATTTATATATACTTTAAGTTATACAGTCCAAAGGAACTAAGCATAGTACCAAAAATAAGTATGTGTTCTTTCTCTGACTTATTTCACTTAGCATAATATTCTAAATCCTTCCATGTCATAGCAAATGACAAGATTTCATTCTTTTTTATGGCAGAGTAATGTATTCCATTGTGTATATACATTACATCTTCTTTATCCATTCATCATTCAATAGACACTTGCGCTGTTTCCATAATTTGGCTATTGTAGATAATGCTGCTATAAACATTGAGGTGTGTGTATCCCTTTGAATTAGTATTTTTGTATTCTTTCACAAATATTTGCTTCATCATAAGGTAGTTCTATTTTTAACTTTTTGAGGAACCTCCATACCGTTTCCCAGAGTGGTTGCACCACTTTGCATTCCCCAACAATGTAAGAGTGTTCCTATTTCTTCATATCCTCTCCAACACCTGTTGTTTCTTGTGTTGCTGATTTTAGCCATTCTGATAGGTGTGAGGTGGTTACCTCATTATAGTTTTGATTTGTATTTCCCTAGTGATGAGTTATATTGATTCATATGTGGAATTTAAGAAACAAAACAAACAAGCATGGGGGAAGAAAAGAGAGGCAAACCAAAAAACAGACTCAACTATAGAGAACAAACTGATGGTGACCAGGCCTGAGGAGGGTGGGGGAATGGGTGAAATAGGTGATGGGCATTAAGGAGGTACTTGTGATGAGCACCAGGCATTATACAGATGTGTTGAATGACAGGGGCACCTGGGTGGCTCAGTGGGTTAAGCCTCTGCCTCCGACTCAGGTCATGATCTCAAGGGTCCGGGGATTGAGCCCTGCTTCCGGCTCTCTGCTCAGCAGGGAGCCTGCTTCCCTCTCTCTCTCTGCCTACTTCTGATCTCTCTCTCTCTCTGTCAAATAAATAAATAAAATATTTTTAAAAATAAAAAATAAATTAAAAAAAAAAGTAGTGTTGAATGACTAAGGGTGCTTGGGTGGCTGTCGTTAGGCATCTGCCTTCAGCTCAGGTCAGGATCCCAGGGTCCTGGGATTTACCCCCTCATTGAGCTCCCTGCTCAGCAGGAAGCCTGCTTCTCCCTCTCCCACTCCCCCTGCTTATATTCCTTCTCTCACTGTTTCTCTCTGTCAAAAAAAATAAAATCTTTAAAAAAACAAAAAATAATGTTGAATGACTCAATTGTACACTTGAAACTTAATACTACACTATATATTAACTGGAATTTAAAATAAGTACAGTTTTATTATAGTTTAACCCATTTTCTTATTAGTAAAAATAATATCCAAAAATCAACTATGCTTTCCATTTCAAAGTACAGAAAAAAAATCACAAACATGAACTATAGCCATTATTATCATTTTTTAAAATGATTTTATATATTTGCCAGTGAGAGAGAGAGCTCAAATAGGGGGAGCGACAGGCAAAGGGAGAAGCAGGCTCCCCACTGAGCAAGGAGCCTGACACAGGGCTCAATCCCAGGACGCTAGGATCAGACCTGAGCCTAAGATAGACACTTAACTGAGTGAGCCAGTCAGATGCCTCTATTATCATTTTTTTAAGATTTTATTTTTTTTAAGTAATCTCTACACCCAACATTGAGGCTCAAACTCACAACTGTGAGATCAAGAGATGCATGCTCTACCAACTAAACCAGCCAGTCAGGCACCCCATTATTATCATTTTATATCAACAATGTGACAGTGCAAGACCAAATGCCAACTGAGATGTAGTGAGTGGCAGAGAAAAAATAGTAATCCATCCTTCGACAGTGGAAGGAAGAAAGCAGGAAGGTTTCGTTAAAAAGATGGCCCTTTTCAAAGGTGAAGGTTCAACATAGTTGGAGCTTGAACTGAATTCCAAGCAAGGAAACACAAAGGCTATGAACCTGGCAAGACAGGAAGAGACTAAAGACGGCAGGCATACTTACTCTTGAAAGTTCCGACTGCATCTTGCAGGTGTCTCCCAAACACCACTAATTTTGCGATATGTAATATCATATGTGTTATCATCTATTTTTAAGTCAACTTCTTTTTATTTAGATTTATTTTAAAATTCCAAGGATAATAAATCCAGGAAACTAAGGACTTAATATGCTACTTTTTTCTAATAATTCACTAATTAAATACTATCGGAATTTAAAAACAAAGTATGGGGCTCCTGACTGGTTTGGTGGGTGGAGTGTGCAACTCTTTATCTCGGGGTTGTGAGTTCGAGTTCCACATTAGGTATAGAGATGACAGGCAGAGCCACCTGGGTGGCTCAGTCAGGTTAAGCATCCGACTCTTGGTTTCGGTTTAAGTCATGATCTCCGGGTCATGAGATGGAGCCCCACATCTGGCTCCACGCTCAGCAGAGCCGTCTCTCTCTGCCCCTCTCCCCACACACACTTGCACTCTCTCTCTCTTTTTCTCTCGACTAATAAATAAATCTTTTTTAAAAATTGCTTAAAAATAAAATCCTTCAATTTTTTTAAATAAAACAAAATAAAATAAAAAACAAGGCTTGTCCATGTCCACCTAAAATGATCCCACATCCCACCAGTGAAGTGCATATAATACATCAGGAAACACTGCTCTCAGTTCTGAGAGTCTGAAACATTTTAAGCAAAGGGATGCCATGTTCAGAACTGCTTTTCAGAAAAATCAAGCTAGTAGCAATAAGTAGAATGAATTTGAGGAACATCAGAACCAGACATATAAGTACTACTGCAAAAATCCAGACAAAATAAAATTGTAGGACATCAGGTACCAGCACTGCTGCAGTGGGGTGCCAGAAAAGATCTGGAATCAAAGATCTTTAAGAGTTCAAAATAATTAAAAGTTCAGGTTTGATTACATTGAAAAGTAAAAGAGAAGAAATTAAAGATCCCCTCCCAGCCAAATGAGACAAAATCTCCAAAAAGAAAAGCATATTTTGAGAAAGAACATGAGTCTACGAAGTTTCTGGGATTTAGTATTCCCTTAACCTGTCATCAAAGGGTTCTTCATCAAAGAGTTTGGGGAGGGGGCGCCTGGATGGCTCAGTCGTTAAGCATCTGCCTTTGGCTCAGGTCAGGATCCCAGGGTCCCGGGATCAAGCTGCACATCAGGCTCCCTGCCCAGCAGGAGCCTGCTTCTCCCTCTCCATTCCCTCTGCTTGTGTTCCCTCTCTCGTCGTATCTCTCTCTGTCAAATAAATAAAATCTTTAAAAATAAGAGTTTGGGGGAATTTATTATCTCAATTCCCTATTAAACGGTCAATTTAAAAATCAAGGTCTATGCATTAAAACAAAAGAAAAAGAACTAGAAGGAAATATAACAAGATGTTAGCAGATTCCTTTGATTCTTTTTTACTTCCTTTGTCTGGCTTTTTCGTGTCTATGTATATCCTCTAAAGTATCTTTAAGAGAGGACACCACAATTCTTTATCAGAAAACTCTATTTAAAAGGGAGTTGGGGAGGGTGCGTTACATATAGTGGCTCAGGGTGGCTCAGTTGTTAGGCGTCTGGCTTCTGTTCAAGTCAAGATCCCAGGGTCCTGGGACTGAGCCCCACATCGGGCTCCCTGCCCAGCAGAAAGCTTGCTTCTCCCTCTCCCACTCCCCCTGCTTGTGTTCCCTTTCTCGCTGTATCTCTCTGTCAAATAAATAAATAAAATCTTTTTAAAAAAATAAATGAATGAATGAATGAATAATTAAATAAATGGAAGTGGGGGAGGGGCACCTGGGTGGCTCAGTTAGTTAAGTGTCTGCCTTTGGCTCAGGTCATGATCCCAGAGTCCTGGAATTGAGCCCCAGGTCAGGCTCCCTGAGACTGCTTCTCTGTCGCTTATGTGCTTGCTCTCTCTGTGTCAAATAAATAAATAAAATCTGAAAAAAAAAAATTCAAAAAAGGGAGTTGGGGAGCTCTTTTTTTTTTTTTTTTTAAAGTAGAAGTGAGACTAGAAGAAAATGTTTTTTCCATAAGCAGAATTAAAGGCTACTTCCATTTTGCCCCTATAACCCTTTCTCATACTAGTAAGCTCTTATCGTACCATATTCAGGTTGATTATATTTACCTATTCCCTCAAATATTTTAAAAACTACTTAAGGATAGGGACCATGGCCCTGACTCCTATATGCTCAGCTCCTAGCAGGATGTCTGGCACAAGGCCTCCTCAAGAATCACTTTTAGAATAAATGCACACTGGCTGGGTTATGGACATTGGGAGGGTCTGTGCTATGGTGAGTGCTGTGATATGCGTAAGCCTGATGATTCACAGATATGTACCCCTGGGGCAAATAATACACTATATGTTAATTTTTTAAAAAAAGAATAAATGTATACATTAAGTATTATTCATGATGTACTAAGACTCATTATATCGGGTTTTTTCTAGAAAACCATTTTTTTAAGTTTTTTATTTATTTACTTGACAGAGAGAATGGGGGGGGGGGGCATGGGGGGTGGTCAAAGGGAGAAGCACACTCCCTGCTGAGCAAGGAGCCCAATGCAGGACTGGATCTTGGGATCATGACCTGAGCCAAAGGCAGATGCTTGACAGACTGAGCCATCCAGGTATCCGTAGAAAACCATTATGTTACAGGCTAAATCAAAACTCACATCAGGGGCACCTGGATGGCTCAGTGAGTTAAAGCCTCTGCCTTCAGCTCAGGTCATGATCCCAGGGTCAGGATCGAGCCCGCATGGGCTCTCTGCTCAGCAGGGAGCCTGCTTCCCTTCCTCTCTCTCTGCCTGCTTCTCTGCCTATCTGTGATCTCTGTCTGTCAAATAAATAAATAAAATCTTTAAAAAAAAAAAAAAACAACCTCAGATCAGACTAAGGGTACCTGCCTGGTTGGTTCAATCAGTAGAGCATGTGACCCTTGATCTCAGGGTTATGAGTTCAAGCCCCATGTTGGGTGGATAGATTACTTAAAAAAAATAATAATAAAATCTTTAAACAAAAAAAAGCAAAAAACTCAGATTAGACTAAACAAATAATTTATTTTCCTACCTCATTCCCATTACACATTCATAAAGGAATATGATTCCTTCTCTCTGATGTGGTCGAAGATGATATACAAGGTGAGGATCTATCACCACATCCACAATAGGAAAACAATTCTTATTGAATGTCCACTGGCAATTATTGTTGGGTCGTGACATTACAAGAGAATCTTAAGAAAAAGATGAAAGTTTAACTATTAACGTATGGCAATTTCACTTTGTCAGTAACTATATTAACTTGCTTTAATTACTCATAGCCTATAATTATTTGCTATCATTTGGGGGGGGGGGGAAGCTGGACATTTAGTAATACTGATAGTAGGCAAGAAAAGAAAATTTAAAAATAATCTCATGTCTTATTGATGTAAGATTTCAGGCAGAGAATTTCAAAGAGCTTTCCAAACTTCATATGCCTCAAAGTACTTCAAAACCAATGAAATTTACTATTGTTTAGTAAAGAATTCAGTAAGCCATAACATTTAATAGTTCAGTATTCAGAGCAAAGAGAACTATCTCCAACTGAAACTACAGGTTGGAATTTTGCCAAGTTGCAGCTGCTAATGCTCACAGCTTCTTATTTTAGAAAGGTACCCCAAATTTAACATAAGGCTTCCATTATCTTCATTTCTGTTCACACAAACAATGACTATTACTTCTATTAATCAGAAGAATTAAGAAAGGATGACAAATTTTCCATTGACTTTGCCATAATTATTTGCTTTAATTACTATGTTCATGAATGTCAAACTCATGAATCTTTACAAAGCAGCAAAAAAAAGTAACTGTAGAATAATAAGGTAATTCAGTAGAAATATACTAATATAATTTAAAGGATTTATTAAAATATCACCAAAAAATACAAATTCAAATTCAAATAACTGGAAAGCAGTTCTCAATAAATCTAAAGTTAGATAATAAACTCATCAAAATTATTTGGGGAATATACTTATATGTCTACATCATAGTTAAAAAATGTAATAGACTTTCAAAATAAAACAAAAAGAAAAGGACAGAAATGAGAAGGGAAGATAAAGAAAATAGGTTCCAGGAAATTAAATAAATATCCACCAATGCAGAAACACACAGTCACAGGAATGAGAGTTTGGTCACATTTAACCATTACCAATCACCTAGAGGAAAGTTTTCTGTGGATCTAGGGTTTCTGAGCAACTAAAAGGAACTCCTATTTTTGAGGTCACTTCCTGGCAGTAGAGGATTAGGGAGAGTGAAAATGGAAAATTCAGCCCTTGGCATTCCCTGTATTCTAGTAGCAAAGCAAGAGAATATTCCTTGTTGGTTCCTAACCAAGAAAGGCCCATTTTTTTTTCTCTTTTGAAAAACACAAAGGGAAAAAAGGGAAGACAGAGGTGAGGATAATTCACTACTGAAATAAGAAAGACTATAGAATCTAAACCAACTAACAAAACATCCATCTTTAAGAAAAATAAAACTTAAACCACTACAGTAATGGGACACCAGTCCAAATTTTAAGATGCCTCTCTCTCTACCTTCGCAATAAGGAAGCATCACTTGGTGATTACAAAATCTTTCATGTTTTCATTTTAAGCCTAAAACCTAATTCTACCCTTGGCAAGATAAATAAATGAGAATCATCAACTACTTATTAGCATTTACACAAAGGATTCTTAATTATATTACACAAACACACACATCCATGTATATATAATCACTATAAAACTTCATTCAGTCAACTAGTATTTATTATACATAGCATATAGCAGCACTCTGTGCCTCTATGGTAGTAATTAGAACCCACATTTTTTAGACTGGAGAAGACAAAGCCAAGAGAGAGGTGACTACCCCAAGAATTAAAGAACCAGTTAGGTCAGTGGCAAAATCAGGACTCCAAGTCAGATCTTTGAATAAGCACATCATTCTTTTGGTTCCCCACATCCCTGTATTATGTAATAGGAAGGCAAAGAGAAAGGAGAATAAAGAAGGAAGCCTGTTAAAAGAGATGGCAGGACAGAAAAAAAATGTGGATAAAAAGAAAAATCAGAAGCAAAAGCTTTCTGTTCTCTGCTTTCTATCTTTCTCTTTCAATTAAGCCTCTGATAAGCTCACATAGAGCTAGGAACTTTTAATTTGGGGTTTTTAATCCCGAATTTATCACTAATTATTTGAATTTCAACAATTTCAGTTCATCTTTCTGACCTCACTTTTCTTCAAACACAAAGAGACTGAACTAAATGATCTCAAAGACTCCTTTATTTCAAAAATTCTATCTCCATAATACTTACAAAAAATACTTAATTATGTTCTTTATGTACTTTTAATTTTACTACTAATATGAATGCAGCCTACTTTGTACCCCGACTGCAATAACCACACTACCCTATAATTCAAATTTACTTGTCTGTCTCCTAACTAAATGGGAAGATCTTTGATAACAATTTACCTCTGGGCTCAATGCAAAAAAAGGCACTGAAGAAATTCCTGTTGAGTAAGCAATTAAAAAACAAACAAGAGAGGAGATGTTTTATTTTTAAATGTGATTTTTAAATTAGATTCATTAATGTGAAAATTAATTTATTAAATTGAATTCTCATGATAAAATTTAAATTCTTGACCACCATTCAACACTTTAATACACTAATGCATGCGATCAAGGCATACAGTCCTCAAAAGAAAGTATAAGCTTAATCCTGACTCATGAATTGACTAATATTTCTTTTTGCTGAAGATGTCAGATATTACTCAAAATCATATATATATATGTATATATGTATGTATACCTCTCCAATTTGTATACTTTTCCATATGTATGTGTGTATACATCTCCAATTTGTATATTTTTCCTTCAACACAAATATGACATTTTCATTACTATATTCTTAGAATTATACATTTATTTTTAAATGATTCCCAAACTATATTATACAACTTCAACATTATTCCTTATTTGAGTTATATACCTGAAGAATAATACATACTTTCATCTGAAAACTTTAAACAAAACTTAAGCTGTAAATTCACATGCCAAATACTTTTTGACAGTAAAAACAGAATATTTAAATTATTTTTTACATCTTACTTGGAGCATATGGGTCATGGCGTGGTCTGCAATCTTGGAAACCATTCAGTCTATTTTCCTTTGAACTTGACTTACAAACACTTTTAAAAGGGTTAGAGAAACACTTCTTGGCAGCTTGAGTAGAACTTGAAATAGCAGAGCTTCCTCCTCCACACTGAAAACATCTGCCACTATTGAAATCATCTGGAGAGATTATACCCATGACTTCTACTTCTTTTCCACCAATCATCAGTCTGTGGCCCTCTTCAATCTTTTCAAGCTCTTTGAATTTATACGCAACGCCTTTAAATTGAGAAGGGAGAATGTGAATTTCATTTACTGATACCATAGTCACCTTCCCATAACTCTACAGAATGAAAACTGCGTGTTGAATGCAAATAGCCTTGTATAACCCATTAGCCAGAATGAAAACATAATTTATCATATTGTCTTTAAAAAAAAACACTAAAAATCAGAAGGAATAAATAATAAAGCTATAAAAATCAGCCAAGCTTTAGAGAAAGCAAGGCCTTCTTTAATTATTGAGAACATAGCTTGGGGTGCTTGTTGGCTCAGTCTGTAGAGAAATGACTTTTTTTTTCCCCCTTTTTGAGAGAGAGTTGGGGCGGGGGAGAAGGAGAGAATCTTAAGCAAGCTTGCCCAGCAAGGAGCCCAATGCTGCACTCAGTCCCATGACCCTGAAATCATGGTATCAGCCAAATCCAAGGATCAGAGACTTAACTGAATGAGCCACCTAAGCACCCATCAATATTTTTATAATGAAAAAATTCTGCTGCAGATAATTCAGTTCAGCCTCAACTTGACACTCTTGTCACTCACTGACCTTCACATAATATAAAAATTCCTGAAACACTGAACCAGTAGTTTTAATTCTCCCCTGCTTTTGTGCCTTTGTATATATTATTCCCTCTTTTATATGCCCCTTTCTCATATCCTACAAAACTATTTATCCTTCAAATACTTCCCTAAATAATTCTTATGAAGCTTTCCCCAGCCTCCTAGGCAGACCTAAATGGTCCTTCTACCTCCTACTGCATGGAGTACAAATTCTCATTGAAACAATTATTATACTGCCTCCTAATTATCATTATAATTACATTGCCCTATCCCCACTAAACTATAAATTATATCCATTTATATGCTAGGAGTTACTCCTAGCATAGTGCCTGGCACTTAACAGTTATATACTATAAAGTACGATATTATTAAATGAATGAATGAATGAATGAACATATAGGATGAATTTTACAGTAATGGGCCATATTCCAAACTGAACAATAAGATAATGATAAAAAACATGGTCGGTGTTAAGTGTTCTGAATTTGTGAGCTAAATTGTATCAGTACAAATCATCCTGACAACATTTTATAATACAAATAATGACAACCTCCAATTTAGATGTATTAATTTAGATCATGTCTTGCCATTTTTTTTCCCTTGTTATTTTTTTCAAAAATTTTTTGGGTATCATTGAAATTACATAATATTCCACTCGTGATATCAACATCTTTCTAACTTTAATTATTTAGCCTTTGGGGAGTGAGTACACTAAGACAAACAACTTAATCTCTGAAAAATACCAAAATAACCATATATAATTATTTCATTTTAGAGAAAATGAATCCATGGGATGAGATTTGCTTCAGAGTTAGTGTTCATAAGACTCTTAGACTAACTATTATGGAGATAATTTAGACATGCAAGTCAATTAAAGAGCATCTTAATCTAACTAACCCTTTATAAAATCCAATCATTTTAATTATGTAACCTCAGATATATACTAGTTGTAGGCCAAATCATAAACATCAGGTAATATCACAATACCTCTTCCAATGTCTTTGCCTTCCAAATCCTTTAATGTAAATGACTTTCCTTTTACAATGAGAACAGCATCACCTTCCCACTTTTTGTGTTTTTTCTTTGAAGCCTTACACCAAAGAACACTGAAATATTTAACTAGGCTATGAGGTTCTTCCTCTTCTTGTCTCTTAAACACTGTTATTTCTTTAGGGGCTGCGTGAACTAGAATTAAAAAATAAAATAAAATAAAAACCACATTGTTAGAAATGGTCAACTTTAAGTAGTAAGGTCATTGGAACAAAAATAAAAGCACAAAAAAATTAGATGGTATTAAAATTATGAAAGAATATTTGATCATACTCTTGTTAGTATTTTATAAATTAAGAAATTCAAATGTCAGGACTAGCATTACCAGGAGAACAATGAATATAAACTTATCATCTCAAAGTCATATAAATCAGTTCAAGAAGAATAACATAATTACCATAAACATTTTAAAACTCTAGAAACCAGAGATATTCAACATCCATGGAAAAAATATCTATTTCAAATTCTGAATTTTGGTCTTTTCCCAGGCTAGCAGGCTAATCCTTTCTTGTGAAGCTGGAAAGCAGCAGCTAGCCACAACTCCCTGTCTACCATGAAATCATGAGGCTGAACAACTGAAACACTCACAACTATTCTGTTTCTCACTGTCACTATTCAATAAACTACATGAGATGGTTAATACTCTATTGCAAAATAGGGTTGTTAAATGATTTTGCCCAATTGTAGGCTAATGTAAATGTTCAGAGGATACTGAACACTGGTTGAGCTAAGCTATAATGTTCAGTAAGCTAGATGTATAAATGCATTTTTTAAAAGATTTTATTTATTTATTTGTCATAGAGACAGCACAAGCAGGCAGAGTGGCAGGCAGAGGCAGAGAGAGAAGCAGATTCCCTGCTGGACAAGGAGCCCAATACGGGACTCGATCCCATGACCCTGGGATCATGACCTGAGCCAAAAGCAGCAGCTTAACGGACCGAGCCACCCAGGCGTCCCTATAAATGCAATTTTGACCTACGATATTTTCAACTTATGGTGGGTTTATTGGGACATAACCCCATATGTCAAGGAAGATCTGTACTCCAATCTAGCTTACAGTCCAGTCCCCCCCAAAACCACCCTCATTAAAGGTCATTAAGGAGTTCCTTGCCAATATTTATTGGTATTTTTGTCTTGTCAGAGTTCTCAAAAGTGTTGGACAATGTTGACCACTTCCTCCTTGAAATACTGGACCCATTTTTAAAGCTTTCCTAACACATTTCAATTTTTCCTTTTACTTCTTTGGTTGCTTCTTCTAAAACATCTTTGCCAGCTCATCAAACCTGAGTTTTAGACCCTCTTCTCACAGTGCCCTTCTCCTTACATTAGTTCATCTACTCGCATGGATTTAATACCATCCTTGCATAAAGCCGTATATTTTTTTCTCTAGCCCAGATCATGACTCCAGATCTGTGTATCTGTACATAATTGCCTCTCAGACCTGTCTACATGAATGTCTCATAAACATCTCAATTCATCATGCCCACTTATCTTCTCTCCAAAAATTGCTCCTCCTTCAGTTTTCTCATTTCTCAGAGTACCATCATCCTCATTCATGCCAAAAAAATTGGAAATTATGCTTGACATCCTTTACTCTCAGTTCCACAGGCAATCAATCACAGATTCAGGTGATTCTAGCCCCACATGGCTCCCAGAGCTCTGTACTGTTTGCCTTCTCCCTCCCCTCTTCCTCAAATCACCGTCTCTGATCTGAGCTACCGTACTACTACTGTAGGATCTTCCCAAGAGACCTACTGAAATCTTCTCTTGCCACCTCTACTCCCTAAAACCATTTTCCACATTCACTATATTTTTCCATTTTTAATGTAAATCTGATAGTGTATCCTTCTTAAAATCCATAAGTCTTAATGGTCTTCAAGAAAACATACTACTTCTAGCCAAAAGGCCAACTACCTCTTCCTCCAAAATACTATTCTAAATTACCTTCTGTTCACACTGCCATACAATTTAAATTTCCCTTACTGCCCAGCTAGATCCTGCTTTATTATTTCAGCATTACCTCAGCAGTTAACTATGTGACAAATTATTTAATATTAGCCATCCCAACTAAACTAGTCAAGGTTTGATCTTGCTCATCACCATATGCCCAGAACAATATGGTACTTTTCAAAACTGCCATTTTGATTCAAAGAACATTTGACTTTATGCTTAAAATATTAAAACAGAATCATCTTAAAATTAATTTTCATGAGAAACTAGCTTTAGAAATTGACTTTGAACTCATCTCCATTGCTGTCCATTTTTAGTTTCATTTTTATGAACTGTTACTTTCAGGATTATCTTCCATGTAAACTTTTTAACAAAGATTTGATTCCTCAGTCACTTTTTTATGAATATTTTACTGACTATAGCTTTTGCAAACATGAGTTTTTAAAACCATAATTTATACCAAATGCAGTTTTGCTAAGTCAAATTTTGAATACATAAATATTAACAAAAGTGTATTACTCCATCAGTTTCTAGTCAAGAAAACATCCGTTTTTAGATAACTGGTAGTTGTCATTTGTTTATCACTTTTCTTTACCAGCTTTGAGTTTCCCAGATAAAGTCTTACAGGTTCTTAGGATGAACAAAATAGATGGGATGCTCGATCAGTTTTTGAACTCTAAAAAATTTTGTAGTGTGCTATTTTAGCCAACTTTAGTTTTGTCTTTGCAGTATTTCTACCAGTAGTAGTCAATGTGCATTGAATGACTGATAATACCATTTTGCATTTTTAAAAATTTATTCCTTTCTTTTATTACATTATCCAAGAAAACAATGTGATTGCTGAGGATTGCTGTAAAACAAGAGTAAAAAGTATGTCTTCAACAAAATGGCTGGAAAAACATCCAGTCAAATACCCTGTTATATTCACAGAGCCGAAAGAGTTGATTTGTTAGGTCCAGGACCCTCCTTGTGCCAAGAAAAAATAAACAGAACAAAAAACAATAAACTGAGAATTCAGAAATTACTTATAATCAACTTTGAAATACCACAGATTCTCAGATATACTCTTTCTTCTGAAGAACAGTAGGAGGAGGAGAAGAGCATGAACTAATCTGCCTGTGTTTGAATCTTGAGTTTTCCCACTTATAAGCTAAGTGACCATGGACAAGTTACTTACCACTCTATGCCAGTTTATGAATCTGTAAATGAATGTAATACTAATACCTACCTCACAGGTTTGTTGTAGGCGTTAGATTAGCTATTATACGTAAAACCCTTAGGACAGTACTTGACATAAATATTCCCTAAATGTTAACTGCCATCATCATCATCTGGTCTTGGTTCCTTTCCTATTTAGTCCCATTTTAAATGTATGCCATTAAGGCAGGTTTGAGAGAAAATTTAAAAAGTAGAATAAAGATATTGGAAACTGAACACATAAGGAACAAAACCCTCCCTCATCTAGACTACTTGTAATACATAAAATATTAATTGGCTACATTCTAATTACCCCTAACAATTCCACTCCAGCTGTAATTTTTAGTTCTAAACTTGGTTCTGATCTATTTTACCCTTGGCCCTGTAAGGTACTTTACAAATCAATACCAAAAAGACAGTCTGTATAAATAAGAGACTTAAATGTCTATTAGCAAGATTCATAAGTAAGAATGTTCAAAATCATGCTTTAATAAAAGAGGAAGAGGGAGATACTGCCATTTTAATACTGATAGCAGATATGATCATCTTAAAAATTCCTAAGCATAGTTACTCTACAGCTGGATGGCTTAATTATACATTCCATATATCCAAGCCTTTAGTATTTTTTCTTAGGGTGCGTGGGTGGCTCAGTGGGTTAATCATCTGCCTTCAGCTCAGGTCCTGGTCCCAGAGTCCAAGGATCAAACCCAAATCAGGCTTCCTCCTCAGCAGGGAGTCTGCTTCACCCTCTCCATCTGCCTGCTGCTCTGCCTACTTGTACACTCTCTCTGACTCAATAAAAATCTTTAAATGTTTTTCTTTCAAAAATTCCAAATACATTGTTTTCAATAGAACAAAAAGAATTGAAAATGTCTCATCTAGGGGCGCCTGGGTGGCTCAGTGGGTTAAGGTCTCTGCCTTCAGCTCAGGTCATGATCCCGGGGTCCTGGACTGGAGCCCCGCATCGGGCTCTCTGCTCAGACGGAAGCCTTCTTCCCTCTCTCTCTCTGCCTGCCTCTCTGCCTACTTGTGATTTCTGTCTGTCAAATAAATAAATAAAATCTTTAAAAAAAGTCTCATCTAATCAAATTCAACAAATAATGTAAATACTCTCCCAAACTGTATTTGAAAATTACTAAAACATACCAGAATTTTAATATATATTATCATATAGATGTAATATAAAGTTTGAAACATAGCTTTTATTACACTAAAAAATTTGCAATCATTAATACACAAATTCTTCTGAACCAGTTTTATCTTTTTTTTTTTAAAGATTTTATTTATTTGAGAGAGAAAGAGAGCGCAGGCTCACATGCACACACGAGCAGGTAAAGGGGAGAGGAAGAGGGACAGAGAATTTCAAGCTGACTCTACACTGAGCACAGACCGCAACCTGGCTTGATCTCAGCACCCCGAGACCATGACCTGAGCCGAAACCAAGACCAACACTTTACCAACTAAGCCATCCGGGCACCCCCATAGTTTTCTTATCTAATAATTAGAGAGATTTAATGTCATCTAAGTATCATTATGAATAAAATAAACCTAAAAGATCTTTCTTGGCATTAAATATTTTCAGAATGATACTTTATGAACATGGCAGGGACTATACATTTCATCACATTTCTCAGTACCTCTTGTCAAAGCATATATGCAGTGAAGTCTAAAATAGGGGAAAAACATCAGTAAAACCACAACATTTCCAGATATCAAAACTATCTGCTTAGCATATTTTTTATTTTATTTTCTACTTAGCATTTTAAACTCATCTAAAAAATTAGAAAAGTTATTAATTTCAATTCTGACATTCCAATCGTTGAGCATGCACAGGTTTATTTAAAAAAAAAAATACAGTTGATGCAAGCGTAAAATGGTACAATCACTTTGGATAAATGCCTGGCAGTTTATTAAAAATTTAAACATGTAGATTTTCCCTAATCCAGCATTATGACCACAACAAATTTATACAAGAATACTCAGAATCTTTATACATAATAGCCATAATCTGGAAATAGCTCAGAAGTCCATCAAAAAATAATGGATACATAAACTGAGGTATATTTATACAAGGGAATACCATTCAACAACAGAAAGCAATAAACTACTATAAAAGGATGAACAAACACAGGTATTAAAAACATTAAGATAGGTAAAAGAAAAGAGAAAGGGTATACACTGTATGATTCCAATAATATAAAGTTCTAGAACAAACAAAACTTATCTATCATTTTTTAAACATTAGAACAATGGTTGTCTGAGGTGCTAAAGGATTGATCAGGAAGGGGCCAGAGAGAACTTTCTAGGGTAATGATAACGGTCTAAATCTTGACAAGGATCTAAGGTACACAGGTAGAGTCACCTGTCAAAATTCATTGACTTGTATATTTCATGTCTGCAAATCTTATCTCACACACACTCACACACACACATATTGAATTCCAGTTGATGATACTTCTGCTGAAGTGTTTAGTGAAGTCTTCAACTTGTTTTAAGTAACCGTTTTATTTTTTAAAATGAATTGATGGATAGATGGATGGATGGATATATGATAAAGCAAGTATAGCAAAACAGTAACTGCAGAATTTAGGTGGTAGGCATATGAATGTTTTTTCTATCTGAAGAGTTTCTTAATCTTTGTAAGGTAAATTTACATATAATTTTAAAACATGAAAGATGTACTAACAAAGTGTAAGTCTAATGATATGTCTATTTTAGTTGAAATTTGGGGGGGGTAACTTGGGTGGTATTTTTTATTGATTTATTTAGTTTTCCACTACTTACAAAGCAACTGAAAACTAAAAATAATATAAATTCAAAGTATAGTTACTAGTTTAATCAATTTAAGGTATATAAAAATATACTAAATGAATTTCTTAAAATCATATGCAAAGATTTAGCATGACCATTAACATTTAATTAGGCTGTATATCTTAAGAATTTACTTTTTTGTATTTGTTAAGTATGACACCCATATTTCCACTCATTATTTTTAACTATTTACTATCAAATTCATCATCAAATACTTAATTGATTTTGAGAATTTGTGATTTTTAACATTTGAAAAAATGTATTATGATAGTTAGACATGGTACATTTAGTATCTTTTATAAACAATTATTTAAACAAAATATACTTCAATTGTGCCTCCTCAAAAAATTTTACCTCAGTGGTACCAAATTCTTAGTCTTGTGGCACATAAAGAATACACACAGCAGTACAATGTATTACCCTGTATTTAAAAGAGTATGTATTAACAAAGCATTTAACCACCATCATCTACAGTACATATTAAATACAATTTATCACACTATAAATTATTTAAACATGTCTATTTAAAATTTAACATTACTCTAAAAGAAGGCACATGGAAAATAATTCATTGTCTAAACATTTTCACATAAGTAAAGATACAATAGGGTAGAGTAAAATCTTTCAAAAATGAAGTAAAACCAAGTTTATGTCTCATACCAAAAAAAAAAGTACTTAATATGAATATTTAAGAAATCTAATGGAATTTTTATTTTTTCAATTTTTTAAAAAAAGATTTTACTTATTTATTTGACAGAGAGAGACAGAGCACAAATAAAGAGAGGCAGGCAGAAGCAGAGAGAGAAAGACACTCCCTGCTCAGCAGAGAGCCCAACATGGGGTTCGATCCCAGCACCTGGGGATCATGACCCGAGCCAAAAGCAGACGCTTAACTGACAGAGCCACTCACGTGCCCCTCCAACAGCATTTTTAGCAATGAAAGATCTTTGTTAATTTTGGGGGGATGCCATTATAAATCATACCTAGTTTAAAAGAAAATCAAGTTGTAGAAATAACAATGTGTTGTAGAAGTTCACATGGATAAGAAAAGATAAGAAGGTGGCAAAAATAACCTATCTTAGATGAAATATTTTTGCCTTAGCTTATTTTTCAAAGTTAATATTCTTTTACAGAATCAAGTCTACATTTTAAAGATAAAATCACTCTTCCCTATGTGTTCTGACATTACATTTCATAGGTAAAGTTCATGGCATTTAAATTTCTGCAAATTAAAATTAAATAAGATTGACTTGGAAAAAATGGGGGCAGTAAACTCCCTGAAATAAGTACAATTCTGGTAATTAAACATATGCAAAAATAAAGTTTTTTATTCTATTCAGTCCCTAATTGCTAATAAATCTGTCACCTGATGCAACCAAAGAAAAAATAATCGTGAACAAAACTGGAGGGAAAAATGACAGTAGAAGACTATGTTTACTCTATCTTACGGAAAGCAAAAAAACTTTCAAGGGCAATCTTTTATGTACATTTTTACCTTCCACACTGATTTTAGAACCTATCCACACAAATGTGTGTTGTACTTTTTTTGAACACAGAAATCTCCTAGAAACATCCCATGGAATTCTTGTTCCACAGAACAGAGTTTGGAAAACTGATGTAGCCACACAAAGTCAACATTCAAATTGAACATTCACAACAATTCTGAGGAGTAGCATGCTGAGGTTATAATATGAATTTCATTACATATTAGTAATTTGCTTTCAGTAATTTCATAAAGTTAAAACTGACTACTTCAAAGATGTATTTACTAGAATTATATTGTAAAAACATTAAATTAGAACTATAAGATTCTAATCTCTTGAGTCCAGTGTTTAGGCTCAAAGAAAAGTTATAACAAAAAGATGAAAAGTACCAAATACAGATATAATATTATATAGTCAAGGCATTTTTATAATAAAATATTTAACTCTAATAGCAGATATAAAATGCCAATAAAATTAAGCAATTAGAAAGTCCATTTTATTTTTATTCTATTTCAATATCCATAACCTAAATTCTGGATTTAATTTCCTCTCACTAAATGCCCATCCCATAAATGCTATTATAACACTAATTCAGAACTCTAATTTATATTCCTCTAATAATCAAAAGCCTCCAATGACTTCCCATCGTACATTCAACTGTAATTATTTAAGAACAGCATTCAGTGTAATCCATAATGTGGCACCAACCAACTTCTAAACTGATGTCCCTCAATTCATCTTCACCCATGTCTCTTTTCAGTACATTTTTTCTGAGACTGAAGTATGAGTTAGGCACGTACCTACATTCCAAATACTCTGTTCTAATAGTTTTCAAATATTAGCTTGCATCAGAATCTCTAAAGGGTTTATTAAGACAGATTGCTGGACTACACCTCCAGAGTTTCTGATTCAAAAGGAATGGATTTACATTCGTCAAAAGTTCTCAAGTGATCTTGATGTTACTGGTCAGCTCTACTCTTGGTCAACTATTCCTCTACCCCAAAGGCCACAAACTGGAAGCCCACTGGCTGAATGAGGTCCATTCACATGCATGTAGTGTTTTTAAAACATTTTGAATTATTTGCAAACATTTTTAAGTTGAAAAATTTCGCATAAAAATGCAAACTTCTGGCTTACTCCTGCATGTAAAAAATCTGCTGGAGCTAAATAGTAGCTACTAATTTAACCCTAGTATACAGGTAACAAAGGCTTAATTGGCCCTCTCCACACCCACTTAAAATCACCTGGCCTACCACTGTATTTGTGCTTGTACACCCTGATTCACTGTTCCCCATTCTCTATGCCTTTTTCCACATTGCTCCCTCTGACTTAAACATCCTTTTCCACTATACTAAAATTCTGAAATTCTATCTACTCCATTCTAAAGCTTGGCTTAAAAAACTCCTTCCTCAACAAAGCACCAGCAAAAATGGATTATACATATTGAAGATTTAACTTAAATTTAATGTGTGCTTAAGAATTGAGATTTTATTTATTTCTGTAAATACTAAAATAGCAGTATTTATAATGGTATTAGATTAAATCATAACTATTTTTTGCTATTTCTATGTAAAATTTTAATTTTATTCATTAAAACATTTTTACTGTGACTTTTACTGTAAAATAAATGTCTTTCAGAATAAGACATTAAAAATAAATTAGGACATTTAATCTTATAGCCAAAATATATAACTATTCTAACAGAACATTTATTTTGCTGGACAAGAAAGGAAAGAAGGTTGGGGGTAACTGATACAAGTTCCCTGGTTCTGTAACCTAAGAATCTTTAAAAGCAATTGTAATAAAATAAACACTTCCATAATTTTTTCATAAGGAAGACATTTTACTTCTATGGAATAGCAGGAGGGGAAACTACAAAGAAACAAAATCTGAGTACTGGTCCTTGCTCTGCCATAAACGGCTCTGTTATATCAAGTCACTAAGCTCTCCCTGGACCTCAGTTTCATTACCTCTGAATCGAAGAGGTAGAAAAAAAGTGATTTCCAAGTACCTTTCATCTCTAAAATCCTGTCACTTCTTCAAAAACAGAAAAGCATAAAAATCAATGTTTTATAGGCAAGGTTCTGTTAATCAGGCTAGTATTGCTCTAAATTAGACTGACTTAAAAACCTTGAACTATAGCTTTCAAAGCTCTAATTTAAAATGTCAAAGACTCAGAACTTTGAAAGAATACATATGTTTGTATATCTATTTATGTGTGCTCTAATTTAATGATCAAAATAAGAAATCTTTTGTAAGGCCAACAATCGAACTTCTTAGAAAAAAACCGAAGACAAAATATATAATCATGCCAACCAATCAATAAGTTTTAATATATCTCAAAAGAAAATTAAATAATTAGAAAATCATGTCAAAAATGTTTTTTTCACAATTGAGATTAATGCACTTTTAAGAGTATGTATTCTGCTCCCAAATGAAAATAATTTGGTCAAAATTAAAATCATCAAATTGCAAGACTGAAAAAAAATATTAGAGACTATTATATTCAGGCAGATCATGCCGTAAGCGAACTGCTTTCAGCTTCTCCACTTCAATTTTTGCTCTTAGCAGCTCTTCCTCTAGCTGCTGCCTTCTTTTCAATCCATCCCTCTTCTCCTGAACATACAATCCAAAATTTTTTTGATTTTCTAAAATTATCTGATGCTCCTCTTTAAGCATTTGCAGAATCTGAGGATCATACCCTAATTGTGACCTAAAGTGTTCTCCACGCTCATGCCGAAAAAAATCATCTCTCCTTGGGATAGAAGATGGAGACGATGTCATTCTCATATCAACAGAGGAAAGTGACGGCGACAAAGATCTTTCCATAACATGTACTAATTCATGGTCTTCTCTTTGTTCTAAAATATCACTCTGTTGAGAACTTAAAACCAGTGGAGGAGGGGGCTTAATGTCTTCTTCTTGCTTCACCTCCACTGTAATAGCAACTGGATGGTGATCCAACATTACCTGTAGTGAACTCGTACCAGCCTGTGCTTCCTCATCCAAGTTTGCACTACAGCACACAAAAAAGCATTGTAAAATGTAAATCAAATGAAGACAAGAGTATATTTATAGCATAATTATATATTTTGTATACATCAAAGTGTCAAGCTTTAGAGCTATAAAGAAAATTGTGAAATAAAAAAATTTAATCCTTGGAATAACAAATTAAAGTAACTACACTTTAAACTTCAAAAATGTATACATACAGCTCTTAACCATCCTTAACTTTAAAAATGAGTTCTTAAAAGGACAAAAAATAACAAATATTACCCAAGGCCAATGAGGTAAATAAAAAGAAAACCCTTTGTTAATGCTTTCAAAGAAGACAGCACATATTCTTACTAGCCTGATATTCTTAAATGGTATAAAGGGCCATTTACTACACTTTGGGTTTGTTATCCTCACACCTTAGCCCTAGAACCCCTGCTTCTGCTCGCCTAGACTGATTAAAAATCTAAAAATCACCACTCTATGATTTCTAGGAGAGTGGATAGTTATCTATGGGAGGTACTGATTTCAACATCTGTCCAAAAAAAGAAAAATAAAAATCAAGTTTTTGTATGGCTTTGGATACATATTCCCAGCTATCAGGGTATCATCCTAATACGCAATTCAGATACCATGGCAGTTGTCCTTTACCTATTCTAAACCACTTGATTCTACTGCCCTTTCAGTCTTTCAACCATAGTCAGGTAAAGTTCACAGGGAAAGGGTTCAAATCCACCAGTCTAGCTCCAGCACCTAGCATAATATACTGTACTTGGAACCTCATAGGTGCTCATCACATGTTGAATGACTGAAAAAAAAATTTTTTTTAATGAAGTATTTTTAACTGGCTTATAGACTATATATTGAAAGTCTGTTAAATTTACAAGTGATTTCCATAAAATATACACTTCTATTAGAGAAAACTAGTTTCAGCTAGTTTAAACTTTGACGTACCATTATGGGTTATGACATAAACACAATGTATCTTAAAATTCTACTTTTTAAAAAAAGAATTTCATAAATAACACGAAGCTACTAATTAAGAATATATAATCTTGTTTCTTGAGGGTTTTCTTTATAAATTTATGCTTCTGCCTAACTCAAAAGTAAGTTATAAAGGGAAAGAGATTATTGGAACATTAATGAAAAAATGCTATACTTAACATTAAAGAACATTTTACAAATGATAAATAAATAACAGATAAAATAAATACATTCATTCTACATAAATGATTAAAATGCTGGAACAAGTTCAAGCAGAACATAAGGAAAAAAATCAAAACTCCCTATATATCACTTACTACTGGCATTAAATTGCCAAAAATATCAGATATTTATGAGATAACAAAAAATAACGATATATTATGAAAAATCTATTTGTAGATTACATAAATTCCTTAATTTCTATTCTTTTTGTCATCTTACGCTTTTCAAAAGAAAAATAATAGAGTATCAATGTAATTCAAAGTAGAAAGGTTTCCCTTTATTAACATCCCTAAAACCTGGAAAGGAAAAAGTTAAAACTACAAATGAAAATTAAAGTTTTAAAAATCTACATAATTAATCCAAATTAGTATGTACAATGAAGCATAAGACTCACTATTAGACATAGACATTATACTCCCATGTAAATTTTAAAATGCCTTTTATCTGAAATATCCCAATCCATTTTCAATGAAACATTACAAGTAGGCATAACAAAGTAAAAAAAAAAAAGTTTTAGAGACGGTCACAAAAAGGGATAAACAGAAGGACTTCTAAAATTTATGAATTTTGAAGATCAAACAGACTCCAAAAACACATAATATAATCTGATACTAGAGAGAGGTAAACATGAAGACATAGATCAATGCACTATAGAGGCAGCCTTACAATATAGGTATATATCTTTAAATACGTTAAATACAGTAATACTTCCTTAGTAAGAATGAAGAGTTTGGTGAGATTAACAGGCGTATTTATACATAAGCATAATTAAGATTATCAATTATAAACTTCTGAGAATTAAGATTCAAGATGATGTCAATCAAAGAAGTAATAAGTACATTAAATATGAAAATGCTAATATAGAGAAAATGGCAATTTGGACCCTAACACAAATAAGCATTTAAGCAGCCTATTTCTAGTATTCTTTCCTTTAAAGTATGAAAAGTTGCTCTTGCTTAAAGAGCAGGTTTTGTGATGTATAAATTAACTAACTCATTTTATCAGGGCAATGTTGTTATCCCAAAAGGCTGATTGTAAATATGGTTACAAATAGTCAAAATGCAAACAGATACTTTTATATTATTTCTCTTCTATACTCACTGTATTTTTAAAACATACAACTAATTAAAATTACAATTTCTCTGTATAGTTTTCAAATTATAAAAGCCTATACTTAATGCCGGGAGTTTTATACCTGTAATGTAAAAGTCACTTTTCTCTATGATTTGAAGGGGACACATTTTTAATGAGTAGTACTGTATAAAAGTTGTACTGTGGAGTTTTCTGGAAACCCAGCAAATAAGGATTTAATTGTTTCTCAACACAGAGAACATTTTTGGCACTGATGAATTAATATACTATATTCAAGTTCCAGATTCCCACTGGTGATTTTTTTTTTTTTTTTTTTACTCTGTTATCTACTAGAAGTAAGCAGTATATTGTAAGAAACTGGTCACAAAAAAATTATCCTAGTAAATTATAAAAATAACAAATAAGTTTGGCTAAAAAGTTTTTCTCTTCTCTTTTGCTCCTAACTTCAAAAGGATTTCACAGGTAATCAATAATTTTTCTTATATATTGACTCTTCCATGAAGAAGAAAACATTGTAAACGTTTGTTTGAAATATCCCTTGACTAATAAGTTTACAACGTGTTTAAAATAACCCTAAATGGTTCAGAAAAAGAATGCAGCTGCCATTTTTATCTTTTGCCAGGGGTTAAAACCTGAATTAGTAATAAGTTTGGAAGATTCCCAGGCAAGTAGTTAAGTAGGGCATAAATTTAAGAAAACAAACAAACAAACAAAAAAATACTCTCTAACCCTATAAGAACTTAGTTGCTTATTCATATATTAAAATTCATAGTTTCATATCTTTGCAAAATAGTATGGGAGAGCTTATCCCTTTCCTGTATGACTAAGATCAAAGTGAAACTAGACCATTAATGAATAAAAACAACAAAAACTTTTTATTAAGTAATCTGAATCCCTAATGATGCATTAAATTCCTTTCCTTCTATTTATCTTTTTCACTTTGAATATGCTGGAAAATAATTTAAACTGTCTAAATATATACAATGATGCCATTAATAAATGTACTAAATTATTGATTTTAGGTTTTTAGCTCAGTTAATACTCACTAAGTGTAGACAGTAACAATTCATTAAAAAAACAAGGGTGCCATTTCTCCTGAAACTGCTAACTTTACATAAAATTGAAAATTCCAGTGAAATATAATCTTAAATGAAATAAGAAAAAGATATCTCTCAGAAGCTAATTAGCAATTTAAATTTAAAGCTTAAAAAGTTTATTATGAGATTATGTTACAAATTTCATCCCATTTATTCCTCCCTAACCTTTACTTTTAAAACTACAGAGAGAGAGAAGGGGGAGGGGAAGACAATAAAAAGTGGCTTAAATCAAATGCAGCAGAAAAATTCCTTATAGCCTCACATTTCTTTTTTAAAAAAGCAAAACAAAGACACTATTCATTGCTCCCGTAGTGGGGATGCTTACTATGCATATCTCTATCACAACTAAGCCAGAGCCCAATAGATAGGAGGCGCCATAATTTTCCACAAGAAAATAAAATAAAGCTTACCTTTGTATGTGGTTCCTGTCTCTTACCAGGCAAAAACTGGAAATCTGGGGAATCATCTCCATAACTTTCTTGGTTGGCTCAGAAATATTGCCTTTAAAATCTGATTGGGTCTCTTTTTGCTGCAATAGCTCCTGTTTGGCATATTCTTTGAGCCTTTTGTAAAGAGTGCGTAGGCCCTGGGCTGTTCGAGGAGGGCGATCTACTCCAATTGCATTATAGTTTACAGCTATGATATCCCAACATCTATTCTTTTCCACTATTACTGAATGTTTATTAGTGTGTTCTTCGAGAATTTTAACATATGGCTTCACAAGCTTTAGCAAATCAAGCTTTTCAGATAAGGTAAAATTGGAAGATCTAGCCTTTCCTACCATTGTTCTTTTCAAATTAAGTAGGCAGTTTCTGAAACCACCATGCAGCAGCCTTCAGCTCTGCTCAGCTCTTTTCACAAACAGAAAAAGATCAGGCTTAACTAGGCTAGCCTCATTTAGGCCCACGCCTACAGGGGAGGGTTTATTAAAATTCCTCCAGCTTAAGCTGACGCAGGTTCAGGAAATCTGCTTAAGCCAAGCCTGACCTACATAAAGCTTCTCACTGAAGAAGACAGGAAGGCACAAGCAAAACACACTTGTGTATAAAGAGAACAGCTCGAGACAGGATTTAATAAACAAAGGTCTAGAGATAAACATGGAACACAGCTAAAATTTAGCTAATTTAGTGAGAATATCCAATTTTCACACATGTATGCCTAGCTGATAGACTGAAACTGCATTGCAGTATCACTTTAATAAAAACAAAAGAGGAACTGTTTTGTGCTATTTGTTTACAAATCCAGTAGACAGGAAAATGAAAAACTAAAGATATGAGTGATGAATGTAATGATTCCTAACAGAGCCCCTAATCACTGTTTTCTGAGCTGCTGTTCTCTCTTACCAAATCTGCATAATGCTGGTCCTGCTGTCAATCAGGAATTGCATATCCTCTAGCTAGTTAGGTTACACCCAGACTCAGACTTCACAGTAAAGCTAAGCTTCTCCTTCATTTTACAGTCTATGGTAGCCACATTTTTTTCAGTTGCTTAGGAAAAAAATTTTGTTCTGAAAAGCAGATAAAAATTATGTTTTTAGCAAGGGATTATTCTAGCTATAATGTATGTGAATACTAGTGAATGCTAGTCTCCTTTATCATGTATAAAAAACACCATTCACAGTGAGAACAGAATAATCATGCCTTAAGACTGTACACACACACACACACACACACACACACACACAAATGGCATTTGCTATTAAAGAGCAGGATTTTTATTTAGCTATATTCATAAAATTTGGACTATTTAAAAATGAGACACCAGGTTCAAAATGGAGTTACTCATGCTAAGTCCCACCTCACCTGAGACTTAATTAGTTTTGGCTCTCCCAAAAATGGAATCTTAAACCAGTTTATCAAGAACGAGGTGATCAGCCCTAGTGAGGTAATCTGCCCAACAAACTCCCTCCATCTCCTAAAGGAAAGTGAACACAACCAACCCACTCTTTGCCAGGATAATTTCCTTGTGCCCACTCACTTCTGCCTATGGAAGTCATTCATTTTGTAGAGCTCCTTTCTACCTGTTAAATGGGATGCTGCCCAATTCACAAATCACTGAATAAATCCAGTAAGATCACAATTTACTCCATTAAATTTTGTTTTTTAACAAAAGTAAACAGCTAGTCTAGCCATTAACAAGGCCACCAGTTTGCAAACTTAGAATGTATTTTCTAATTCCTGTCTGAAAAAATAAATGTATGCATAACAATATGTAACAATGTAACATAAACAAGGTTTTAAAAAAAAAAGCCTATTTTCTTCTCATACACAAGTGTAAGGCAGGCCCACAAAAATGGGCCACTTTGGCAAGAAGATTACTTTGGGTTCAAAGCAATCAAAATCCAGCAGATTCAGGAAAAGCTTTTAACCTTCCCCCACAGCTGCCTAAATTTTACATTAGAAAGGAGCCTATACCAGGAAGAATGCTAATAGCGACTGCTCCTTACTTAAGAAACATACCTACTGTATCTCTGTTAACAGGGCAACCTTTGTTTTCCATAGATAATCCCTCACCTTCCTGCTAAAGGTCTTGCTCCCCCTTGTAGCCTAATACTCCTAAACCCCCTCCTTGGCTCAGGATGTCATATAAGCCTCAAGTTCCCAGTCTTTGGAATCTCATGTTTGTGTGGATTCCCTGTATGTACAAAACTAAATTTGAGGGACGCCTGGGTGGCTCAGTTGGTTAAGCAGCTGCCTTCGGCTCAGGTCATGATCCCAGCGTCCTGGGATCGAGTCCCACATCGGGCTCCTTGCTCCGCAGGGAGCCTGCTTCTCCCTCTGACTCTGCCTTCCACTCTGTCTGCCTGTGCTCGCTCTCGCTCGCTCTCTCTCTGACAAATAAATAAATAAAATCTTTAAAAAAAAAAAAAAAACAACTAAATTTGATTCTCTCCTGTTAATCTGTCTCATGCCAATTTAATTCTTAGTCCAGTTAAAAAGACCTTGAAGGGCAGAGGATATTTCTTCCTCTCTAACATAGTCTTTAAACAGTTTTAGTGCTCAGTAAATTACAGAAAATAAAAATGCAAATGATGTTTGTCCATAGAAATGCAAACTGAAAACTGACCCACCCCAACAACCTGACCAAAGTTACTCAAAGGAAAGCAAGAACACAGGATATATACTGTCTTTGTTATTTTTGGAATAAATAACTGGTATTATATTAAAAATGAGATACTAGTAAAAATATGAAAAACCATTAAATCTCACTAATTATCAAAAATGTATACTAAAGGGGCGCCTGGGTGGCTCAGTGGGTTAAGCCGCTGCCTTCGGCTCAGGTCATGATCTCAGGGTCCTGGGATCAAGTCCCGCATCGGGCTCTCTGCTCAGCAGGGAACCTGCTTCCCTCTCTCTCTCTCTCTGCCTGCCTCTCCATCTACTTGTGATTTCTCTCTGTCAAATAAATAAAATAAAAATCTTTAAAAAAAAATGTATACTAAAAGTGATTTTCATCCACAAAGATTGGCAAAATTCTTAAGGACTGAATATGTCAAGTGGATTATGGTGCAGGGCAGAGTTCTCTTTGGTACTATTCATGGGAGTGTAAAATGGCATTTTGGATTGCGGTCTAAAGAGTATTAATATTTTGCATGTGTAAAACCTTCTAAAATAGCAGTAATTTTACTTCTCAGAATCTAACTTAGAAAAATATTTAAATAGAAGGAAGAACAAAGCATTCTATGAAGCTGCATAGTATTGACAGCGATCTAAGAACACATCAGGTGGGGACAATTAAAATCACTAGCATACACCCATACTATGGTCTACTCTAGGCAGCACTAAAATAATAGAGGCAGATTTCGTTGTATTGATAGAACAAGCTCCAAAACACATGGCAGATGAAATGAGCAAGTAAAAGAAAAATACACACAAATATGCCATTATGTTTACCAAAAACAAGAAAAAACATAAAAAGTTACAAAATGTAGGTAGGGACATACATATGTATGAAAACGCACTCCCAAAACATCTGGAACTCCATTATCCTAATACAGTAGTGCTAAGAAAAGAAAACCACAGGTCCTAAACAGTGTCACAAAGACCAAGTTCCCAAATTGGGGCTTAATACCCAAAGTAACTGCAGTTTCAAACTCCCCCAAACATTTCAGTCAGGAAATTTTTCTTTCCACCAGTGCCAGTGAGTCTGTCATCTGGGTCCTCTCTCCCCTAAAGAAATATGAGGTACTCTCCATAAGACCCGCTCCCATAGAAAACCGCCTTCTCAATCCTTTTCTTTTGCTAGTAACTTTCTTGCCCCAGTCTCCTAAAAAAAACCTTCAATTTTATATAATGACTTGGAGTGCTTCTCTCAACTTGCTAGGAGGTAGTGCCCAATCCATGAATTCTTTAATAAAACCAATTAAATCTTCAAACTTCCTTGGTCAAATTTTGTTCTTTAGCAGTAACCATGAGCCATGTATGGCTACTGAGCATTTTATATGTGGTTAATGGAACTTGGGAGGTAAATTTTAACTTTTATTGAATTTTAATTAAGGTAAACTTGAAATTTTTAAACTGAAGCAGCAAACTTTACTATTTTGGTAGGATTACTGATCATATACGATACAACTCTTCCTAATATTATCAAGATCATCCCCTTTGACGAAACTTTAGTCAGGCTGTTCAGCCCTCTTCTCAACTAGGTCCTGGCCTTGGCCTAGGCAACATGCCAGGCTCAGATGTGGCAAGAAACTCCTCTGGATACCTAACCAAATCCCTCACTACCTCCACACTGATCCACTCACTCTCTTATCCTGCCCACTGGCTATAAAACCCTGTTGTATTGGGAGTTAAATTCAATCTCTACCCTCTATTGCAATATTTTGAATGAAGTCTTCTTGCCTATTTTACTTGTCTAATGCAATTTTTCTTTGACATTACAAATAATCACATCACGAGTGTAGCCCATCTTTTTCTTTTTCTTTCTTTTTTCAAGTAATGTCTACATCCAATGTGGGGCTTGAACTCACAACCCCAAAGATCAAGAATCTACCAACTGAGCCAGCCAGTCACCCCTCTAGCAGTGTAGTCAATCTTAAACCGATTCCATCTGAATGATTTTTTTCCTATGCACTGACATAACATTTAATGAACTTGTTTGAATACTTTATGCAGACAGTACAAATTACAATGATATGCTGTGTAAACTGTAACATTATTAATCTGAAATACTACAATTTTAATTGCATTACAGTTAAATTATTTTTCTAGCCAAAAAAATGAGAATGGACAAATTCTTTAATATAAGAAAATATACTACTGATGCAGAATCAAGTGGAGATGCATAAACTAGTACTCAATGGAACAATGAAGAAAAAAAGACTGAACTAAGTCATTATCACAAACTTTACATAAGCATTACAAAACAATTTGATACAGGAGAATAATAAACTGTTCACTGTGTAAAAGAATTTTAAAGGTTATACACTAGACAATAATAGGAGACATTGTCAACAAATACATAGTGAATCTAATAAGAAGTTTCCTCTCAACAAGAATGGATGAGGTTTAGTCACCTCAAATCAGAATTAAATATCCAGAAATATTTTTAAATAATATGTAATAAGGTCTGAGCATACAACTATGGCCTGCCATTAAATGGCTTGGTTTCTTGCACAAAAAAAGAAAACAATTTTTAGATGAAAAAAATTTTATTTTAGTCATGGAAATGTCATTAGAAAAAAATTTTTTGTTAGGAAAAAAATAAAAATAATTTAAATTAAATTAAATTAAAAATAAAAATATTTTGGGGGCACCTGGCTCAGTCAAAAGAGTATATAACTCTTGATCTTGGGCTTGTGAGTTCAACCCCATGTTGCCTGAAGATTTACTAAAAAAAAAATAATAACGGCCTACAGAATATAAGACATAACACACCAAATATTAACTGATTCAATGATTCAATATTTTTAAAATTACAAGTACTTTTCTTTAGATGTAAATGAATTGTACAATAAAAGAGAGAAACTTTCTCATGAATATTTGAATTGGGTCATATTTTATCTCAAAGGATTTCCAAATTTACAAAGAAATGCTATCAATTTATGGCCCAAAATCCATGGCATAGATATTTTTGTATCTTCTATGTCTGTTGAAGAATTTAGTGAGATGTGGAAAAAAAATTCTACAATAGATGGTGCTCGTGAGGTTAAAAAGCCTGAAATTTATTGAAATTTTAAAACAAAAAACTAAAGTTTTGGGGCACCTGCCTGCTCAGTCAGTAGAGCATGCGACTCTTGATCTTGGGGTTGTGAGTTCGAGCCCCATGTTGGGTAGTACTTACTTTAAAAGATAAATAGGGTTGCCTGGGTAGCTCAGTTGGTTAAACAATGGACTCTTGATCTCAGCTCAGGTACTGATCTCAGGCTCATGAGTTCATTCAAGCTCCATGCTGGGCTCCACACAAGGTGTGGAACCTACTTTTAAAAATAATTAATTAATTAACTAAAATGTGGATTTATAGAATTTAATTTCTTTTAAAGATTTTATTTATTTATTAGACAAAGAAAGAGAGATCACAAGTAGGCAGAGAGGCAGGAAGAGAGGGGGAAACAGGCTCCCTGCTGAGCAGAGAGCCTGATGAGGGGCTCAATCCCAGGACCCCAGAATCATGACCTGAGCCGAAGGCAGAGGCTCAATCTATTGAGCCACCCAGGTGCCCCAGAATTTAATTTTTAAAAGAAAGAAACTAGGGGCACCTGGGTGGCTCAGTAGGTTAAGCATCTGACTTTGGCTCAGGTCATGATTCTGGAGTCCTGGGATCGAGCCCCACACCCCTGCCAAGCAGGGAGCCAGCTTTTCCTTCTCCTCTCCACTCAAGCTCTTTCGCGCTATCTCTGTCTCTTTCTAATAAATAAATACTTAAAAAACGAATGCTTCACTTATTACTTTGTTCCACAAACATTACAAAAATATTGTACTCAATTTTTGGAAGTAAACTCTATGAAAACTATCTTGAATATTATTGTTAAAGTCATTTGGAATATGTATGTAAATGCTATGATCACTGCCAATTTACTGAACTGGTAAAAGAAATAGAACACAATTCATTTAATAATTGTTTTTGTTCTTCACCAGTACTCACTGGTTGAGTCATGGAAGGTTTTATAAAGAATTATTGTATTATTAACTCCAATTCAATATTTTTTTGAAAGAAAAGGAATGCTTGCCAAACATTCAATAATCAAAGACAAAAAAATGGTAATACAATTTGCATTTTCTAATCAATATCACACTGTTATCTGAATGAGCTAAATTTGTAGTTCTGAAGAAAAGAAAAGTATATTTGTGAGCTGGTTAGATAAATAAGAAAACATATGTTTAAAGTGAAGATTTTCATGATGCAAATCTGTGAGCATATAGATTTTTCTAATATGAATCAAAAGAAAATTTCAATTAAGAGTGATATTCAAAATGCATGCAAAAGCTACAAGAAATTTTTGAAAAATACTTTGTTGATATTCATAAATTAACTTATGATATGATGTTGATATTTATAAATTAACTTATACAATGATCATTTGAATTCAATGTTAATAATACAGATTTGACATAGTACATTTACTTAACTTGGAAAGACATACTTTTGAAACACATGATTTGCTTCCAAGTCAAATTGATTCTTCTAAAATAGATGAACTAGTTTTATAGATGTAGATTTGAATATAAACAACAATTTTAAAACTCAAGATAATGAAAAACTTTTAGCTATGTTTAGAACTTGGGTATACAAATCTATTTTTCCAATTGTATTATCAAACCTAAAGACTGATCAATAATTCACAATTAAAACTCAACATCCAAACCGAGATGTATATATAAATATATACCAGCCTTCTAAGACTTGTACTAATAGTAACTTTTGTATTAATTATACATTGAGATGATATATATATTGAGTTAAATACAATGCATTTATAAAAATTAATTCCATCAGCTTCATTTTACTTTTTCTTAATGTGACTACTAGAAAATTTTACAATCTAATTTTACATGATATAGATTATATATAGACAACAGTGGTCTAGAAGGATATATACCAAATTATTGACAGTAACCAGTACTGGAAGGAAACTGACTTGAAGGAAAACAGTAAAAAACTATTAATTTAGTTGTATTAGTATAAAAGATTTTTTTTAATATTTTATTTCTTTATTTGACAGAGAGAGAGAGCACAAGCAGAGGGAGAAGCAGGCAGAGGGAGAGGCAGAAGCAGGGTCTGGGATAAAGCCCTGCAAGGGAGCCCAATGCAGGGCTTTATCCCAGGACCCTGGGACCATGACCTGAACTGAAGGCAGATGCTTAACTGAGCCACCAGGCACCCCTATTACTAGAAAAGGCTTAAAAATATACTCATGTATTACTTACGTAACCAAAATCAAGTTGTAAATAATTCTTACAAACTAAGAAAAACAATGCTATAGAAGGATATAGAAAAAAAATTTTTTTATGAATAAAAGAACATCCAGTATATAAAGAGCTCAGCCTCACAAGTAATTAGGAAGACAGAAATTAAAAGATCACAATAGTTTTTACTGATTCAAATTGCAGAAGTTTAAAAAGTTTAAGAAAAAAGTTAAAAAGTTTTAATAGCATGTGTTAAAGAATGTGGGGAAATACATTTCCTCATACACTAATGATTTTGGAAGGCATTTTGGCAGACCATATTAAAAAGTAATGCAAACACATTATGATCTGACAACTATTTGCCTATGTTCATAAGACTATATGTACAATGATACACACTACAAGATTGTTTTCAATAAAAATCCTAAATAAACTATGATATAGTCATACCATTGTATACTCTGCACCAATTAAAAGAATGAGTACAAAAAAAAAAAGACTGCGTACATCTACACATTCTAAAATTAAAACAAAAATCTCCAAAGCATACTAGTGAAAACTGCAAAGACTCCTCAGCACAGAACAAAACAAAAAGGCAACCTACTCAATGGGAGTAGAGATTTGCAAATGATACAGCTGATAAGGGATTAATATCCAAAATACATAAAAGAACTTCCATAACTTAACACACAAAAAAACAAATAATACAATTTAAAAAAGGGCAGAGGACCTGAATAGACATTTCTCCAAAGTAGACATAGAGATGGCAAACAGACACATGAAAAGATGCTCAACATCCCTAATCATCAGGGAAATGCAAATCAAAACCATAATGAGGTATCATCTCACACCAGTCAGAATGGCTAGTATCAAAAAGACAAGAAATAACAAGTGTTGGCAAGGATGTAGAGGAAAAAACCCTCATGCACTGTTGGTAGGAATGTAAATTGTACAACACTGTAGAGAACAGTATAGAGGTTCCTCAAAAAATTAAAAATAGAAATACCGTATGATACAGTAATTCCACAAGAAATTTACCCAGTGAAAACAAAAACACTAATTCAAAAAAAAACACAAGCAACCCTATGTTTATTGCAGGATTATTTACAATAGCCAGGATACGGAAGCAACCTTAGTGTCCATCAATAGACAAATGGATAAAGATGTGGTGTACCCGCACACATACATGTGTGTGCATGCACAACAGACTATTACCCACCCATGAAAAAGAATGAGATCCTGTAATTTGCAATAACATAAATGGACACAGAGGGTACTATCTTAAGTGAAACAAGTCAGAGAAAGACAAATACCATATGATTTCACTCCTATGTGGAATCTAAAAAACAAGAGAACAGAAACAGACTCATAAATACAGAGAACTGGTGGTTGCCAGAGGGGAGAGGAGTGAGGAAATGGGCAAAATAGATGAAGGGGATTAAGAAGCATAAACATCCAGTTATAAAACAAATCAGTCACAAGTGATAAAACGTACAGCATGTGGAATATAGTCAATAATATTGTAATAATGTTTTATGGTGAATATATTTTATCATGGTGAGTACTAAGTAATGTATAAACTGTCAAACCACTAAGCAGTACCCCTGAAACTAATCTAACATGTCAACTACACTCTAATAATAAAAATTTCTTTATTTCATTTCTAAAAAGTAAGATAGAGTGGGGTGCCTGGCTGGCTCAGTCAGTAGATCATGTGTCTCCTGATCTAGGGGTTGTGAGTTCAAGCCCCAGGTTGGGCACAAAGCCTATTAAGAAAAAAAAAAAAAAATATATATATATATATATATATATATATAATATTTAAAAGAAATCAGATAAACTGATAAATAAATAGATGGATATACAACAAAGCAAATATAGTAAAATTCTAATTGTAGAATCTTGGTGATGGGCATATGGGTGCTCAAAGTACAATTCTTTCACGTTTCTTCATGTTTAAAATTTGTTTAATGTCCAAAATTATCCTTAAAAATAAAAATAGCGGTTAATATATTTTAACTCTTTAGCCACTAAAAATGTAGTAAGAATAAATTTCTAAAATAGAATTAAGATAATTACATCTATTAAATTTAACCATAAGAAGTAACATGAAGTAGGGGGGATTTTTTTGCATGAATTTTTTCAGGCAAGAAGAGTACTGCTGTGACTACTGAAATTATTTCTAGATCTTAGGACAGTCCAAAAAAAAAAAAAAAGGTAAGAATTTATGCCTTATTAATCTGTCTTAGCCCAAATTCTCTGGCAAACAGAATCTGAAACAATGATTAGAATGCTGATGGATTTCTTTTGGAGTTGCTTACACAGGATATCAAGGGTTTTTTTTAAAGGGAAACTTAAGCAAGGATCTATGTAAAGCAAAGTGCTGGCTACCACTTTATAACAAGCTATGAAAAGATATATAGTAGGTCACTTGGCAAATGCATCTACTTGGAACTCTCCTTGGAATATCACCTAATGGCCTATAAAAACTAAACAAAACAGAAATAAAAAAAACTTTACAATAGTCCACATAGGAAAAAAAGAGGAATAGATCCGGAAGATTCTCTCTTGTCTCCTATTTCCCACTAGTCAATGTTCATCCCACTAACAATAAACTTCACTTCACTTCCAGACTGTCATCCAGCCTCCACAAACATGCAGGGTGCTACCCCTAAGTCCCGTGATGTGATGTTTCATCCAACACCATTTCATACAGGAGGAACAGACTCTCTCAGACTATGCCTCATTAGCCTGGCTGGACCATAGTCACCAAGAAGTAGGGCCCTGCTGCTCTAATTAAGCAATAGATCAGCCTACAGAGAGCAGAGCAGTCTAGGAGGCAGGGGGTATCAAGAGAATCTGAGGAGGCACATAAGATTATGTTTAATATTTCACAGTGCAACATGTGAGTTAGATGAATCAAACAAAAAAATATGCCAAACAAAATAGGGTAAAAACCACGGTGAATCCAAACCTGAAGCATCATTCTGCTGCAGCATTTATACCTCATACTTCATTGCTGTGCTTTGGTAAGGATATTCTGTGATATTAAGCACTTGAGACAATCAAAAAAGGGATTTCAGGTGCCTGGGTGGCTCAGTTGGTTAAGCTACTGCCTTCAGCTCAGGTCATGATCCCGGAGTTCCGGGATCAAGTCCCGCATCAGGCTCCCAGCTCCACTGGGAGTCTGATTCTCACTCCAACCTTCTCCCCTCTCATGCTCTCTCTCATTTTCTCTAATAAATAAATAAAATCTTTTAAAAAATAGATTTCAGAGATCATAGTCATCCTTACAGAATTGAAGGAGTCTGAGTTAAACAAACAAACAAACCTCAGTCCTCCTCTTGTGTTACTCCTTTCTCTTGCACAACTACCATACTCACAATACTCTGACACAAGATGTGGGGAGGTTTTCCACACACCAAACAATTCTAGGTGTCCCACAATTTAACTCAATTCTAACACTATCTACCTGGAGATAGCATCAGATCCCACAGGTTAAGGGTTCAGTCCCATAAGACAGTGCCCCTCCCTTCAAATGCCAATCGTGAGTTGTTACCTGTGCTTCTGACCAAGAAGCTATAAATCTGAGGCTCCCACAGCCCCAGAAATTCAAATAATTCGCTAGAGCATCTCATGGAACTCAGGACAACAGTTTACTTACTATTTGCCAACTTATAAAAAGAAATGACAGGTGATACAGATAAATATCCAAATGGAAGAGATATGTAGATCAGGTTACATGGGAAGGGACACACAGCTTCCATGCCCTCTCCAGATAGCCAGTCTCCCAGCATCTCCACATGTTCACCAACCCAGAAGCTCTCCAAACCCATACTATTTATAGAGCCCTCCTCATGTCATGTATGATCTATCATTTAATTCCATTTCCAACCTCCCTTCCCTCTCTGAAGGATGAGAGTAAGGCTGAAAATTCCAAGCTTGTAATCATGATTTGATCTTCCCGGCAACCATCCCCCATCTAAGAACCTACCAAGAATCACCTCCTTAGAATAAAAGAAACTACTATAGCCCAAGAAATTCAAAAGGATTTAGTAGGAACCTTATGTCAAGAAACAGAGTTAAAGACCAAATACTAGAACAAAAACATGTTCAGTTATCACTGAGGAGATTAGAAGGGTTGTAGGAGCTCTATGTCAGCAACTAGAGAGAGACCAATAAATATACTTATATTATCTCACAGTCATATTATAAAACTTACTGCAATCATGCTACATGAATCAGACCTACTCTATACGGTCTAGATTTACATACATCTTCATACATCAACCAGCTCCCTATTTGGCCAAGTTTTGTTATGGGGGTAACATATTTTGAATGAGGGGCACCTGGATGGCTCAGTAGGTAGAGCAGGCTACTCTTGATCTCAGGGTTGTGAGTTTGAGCCCCATGATGAGTGTAGAGATTACTTAAAAACAGAATCTTTAGGGGTGCCTGGGTGGCTCAGTGGGTTAAAGCCTCTGCCTTCGGCTCAGGTCATGATCCCAGGGCCCTGGGATCGAGCCCCGCATCGGGCTCTCTGCTCAGTGGGGAGCCTGCTTCTTCTTCTCTCTCTCTCCCTCCCTCTCTGCCTACTTGTGATCTCTGTCAAATAAATTTAAAAAAATTTTTTTAATTAAAAAAATAATAGAATCTTTAAAAAAAAACTTACTTTGAACTAAAGGAACCTCTGCCCCAGAAGCTGGTTGGCAGGAACCTAGCCTTTAAATTTTGTATACTAAAAATATGGCTACAGCACTCATGTTTATTTCAGCCATCTTTTCAATTAATCATTTTTCAGCACAGTTAACATTATGGATGTCAGTGGTGTCCTACTAACATCCATTCCACTCTATTGTGCAGCAGCCAGGAAATTAGGATGAAATAGCTCTCACTTCCAAGGACAGGGCTGAAGAATGTGTGTCTGATTGGTACACTGATGATTCTCAGAAACCCGTAATTCTTCTTTACAGTAGTAATATAGGTCTAATGTTAGGAAACCCTTTCTAATGTTAGGAAAGTGGCATAATTTCATAATTTCAGAATGAAATTAAGAGATCTTATTTAGGAACCAGAACGACGACATTAGCACTTTCTGCCCCTGTTTGCAAAAAAAAAAAAAAGAGATCTTATTTAATGAGTATGAGTATGGAGCATCTGCCTTCCATCAGATAGATGAGGAAAAGGAAGTATACAGCCCCAATGGTTGTTGAAATCTATCACTTAACATGAGGGGAGCCAGTTTAACAATGAAGCCAATCCTATGGAGAATGACAGATGAGAAAAAGAGAAAGACACTGAGCTCATGAGGATATCCTTTAGACTGCTATACCAGTCAACCCTGAAGCCCGAAATTTCAATAGCTATACATGCCAATAAAATTCAATTATATAAGCCAGTATTTTTATTAATACTTACACTAAAAGCATATTAACTGATATTTAAAATTGTGCTTTCTTTCCGTTGTGCTTATCCCATTTGCTTATTTTGTCTTGCTTAAATCACCATTTCACATTTTGGGTTTAAGACTGACATACATACATTGATTGATTGATTGATTGATTGTGGGAGGAAAGAGAGACAACATGAGCAAGAGGAGGAGCAGAGAGAGAGGGAGAAAGAGAATCCCACACAGACTCTGCACAAGCACGGAGCATGGCGCAGGGCTCAGACCCTGAGATCATGATCTGAGCCAAAATCAAGAGGCAGACACTTAACCAATGGAGTCACCCAGTCACCCCATATTCTGTTTTTAAATTAGGACTCAGAGAAGAGGCAAAATACGAACACAATTCAGTCCCCCAAAAGTAGAAGCTGAACACCCGTTATTATTTCAATTATTCTACATGAGCCCTCCCAAAAGCATAAAGCAGATTTCCAGATTAAAGTTCTGCTCCAGAGGCGCCTGGGTGGCTCAGTGGGTTAAGCCTCTGACTTCGGCTCAGATCATGATCTCAGGGTCCTGCAATTGAGTCCCTCATCGGGCTCTCTGCTCAGCAGAGAGTCTGCTTCCCCCTCTCTCTCTGCCTGCCTCTGCCTACTTGTGATCTCTCTCTCTGTGTCAAATAAATAAATAATCTTAACAAAAAATAAAAAAATAAAGTTCTGCTCAAACAGGAATACTCCCAATTCAAGCAACCAAGGAAGTGTAGACCAAACTTAACATGCTTAATATGCTAATATGCTAGCATTAACATGCTTAATATGCTAGGCAATGAAGAGGCTTTCCAATAGACCTTAGTAAATACATCCCACAAAGTTTATACATCGATAGTTTATAGCCTTGGGAGGAAGGATGGCAAGAGTTATAAGACTATTTGAGAAATTCAGTAAAGCTCCTTAGAAAAATGCACATGTCTCCCTCTGTTTTAACTGTCTCCCTGTTTACCTAGCTGGTGAGAAAGGATTCCTGTTCTAGAGTTACAAGGATGGCCAAACACACAACACCTGATACTGGACAGGTACAGATCAATAGCAGTTACATACACTCACGGAGTGGGGGAGGAAGACTGCCACTCTCATGGAAGGCCACAGAGAGATTACCTTCCAAAACAAAGTGAACCAGTAGGGGTGCGGAAGCAGGCTTTGCAGTACCAAGAGGGTGAGGTGTCCCTTGGCTCCTAGAAGATGTGACTGACTTGTTTAAATAATTCTGCAGCTGGCAGGGAAATGAAAGCTGTTATCCACAGATAAGCAGAAACTGTACCTGATCTAGTTAGTAAGAAGCGTTGTTTAGCTAGGGGATCTTATCCTCAGGAACAGAGTAGGGAAGAGAACTTTTAGTTAGGCATTTCAAGACCCTCCTGATTTCATCAGGCATCAAGGAGCATATAATACTGATTTAATTTTTGGCATTACAATACACCCTCCTCTATAGACAGACAGACACACACACACATAAAAGCACACCCCTCTCGAATCCATATCCATATTAAAAACCACTGTTCAATATGTATATCTAATCGTTGCCTTTCCCCATGCACCCTGTGTCTTACAAAAGAGTAGGCAATGCTGGATACCCAGAAGAGAATTTGGTAACTCAACCTCCTACAGATATGGTCCTGGATAATACCTAGTAGTTTCAAATGTGCTTCAAGATGAATCTGCAAAAATTAATGGACAAATAAATGGGGAGAAGGAAAAGCTCTTGCTTACAGCAGAATGCCAACTAAAAAATACAGACGGAATTAGAAAATCTCAACAGTCATGATTTAAGAGAAAGATAAAACTACTAGGTGAACAAATAAAAAATACTGGCACCGTTTCAAAGGATCTCCCCACAGATACTTATTAAATACAAAAGCAAAAATAATACCTTTATACTGAAGAAACTTGGCAGATACTAATTTATTTAAATAACTGAACTTAATATCACTAATAATGGAATAAATTGACATCATATGCCCCCTAATGTTATACCAAGAATTATTTTTTGATATTCCTGCTGAAAATATATACCTGAATCTATTCATAAGAAAACATCATAAGGAATTAGCTATTCTATAAATGATTGGCCTCAGGGCACATGGGTGGCTCAGTCAGTTAAGTATCTGCCTTCAGCTCAAGTCATGATCCCAGGGTCCTGGAGTCAAGCCCTCTATCCAGCTTCCCTACTCAGCAGGGAGCCCGCTTCTCCCTCTCCCCTGCCCGCCATTCCCTTGTTTGTGCTCTCTCTCTGTCAAATGAATAAATAAAATCTTTAAAAGTAAATAAATGAAAAAAATTGCTCTGGATTTAAAAAGACTAAAAGGACATGACAACTAAATACAACACATAAGCCTTGACTAGTAGGAAAAAATGTTTACTTATTCCTTTTTTAAATTCATTTTTTATATGAAGGACATCACTGGGACAGGAGGAAAGAGTTGAATAGGATCTGTGGATCAGAGGGTAATACTGTATCAAAGTTAAATTCCTGATTCTGATGGTTGCACTCTTGTACTTTATTATGTATAAGACTGCTCTTGTTTAGGAAATACAGACTGAAGAATTTATAGAGTGATGAGCATCATGTCGGCAACTTATTCCCAACTGGCTCAGAAAAATTACACACATGAATGCAGTAAAATTTGTGGAAGTTCTTTATACTATTCTTAAACTTTTCTGTAAGTTTGAAACAGTCTCAAAATATAACATTAAAAAGTTTAACTTAGGGACGCCTGGGTGGCTCAGTTGGTTAAGCAGCTGCCTTCGGCTCAGGTCATGATCCCAGTGTCCTGGGATCGAGTCCCACATCGGGCTCCTTGCTCCGCAGGGAGCCTGCTTCTCCCTCTGACTCTGCCTTCCACTCTGTCTGCCTGTGCTCGCTCTCCCTCTCTCTCTCTCTTACAAATAAATAAATAAAATCTTTAAAAAAAAAAAAAAAAAAAAAAAAAAGTTTAACTTAAAAGGTACAGCAAGCTCAGCTAGTTAAGTTTCCAACTCTTGATTTTGGCTTAGGTCATGATCTCAGGGTCTTGAGATCGAGACCCGAGCTTAGCAGGAGTCTGCTTGAGATTCTGTCTCCCTCTCCCACTGCCCCTTCCCCGTTCCTGCATGTGCACACTAAATAAATAAAGGCACAACAAACTGACATTTTTTGACAATTAGATTATCAAATACCAAAAAGTAGAAGTATATATTCATATACAGATTGAGCATCACAATAAATAATACATGCATTGCTCATACATTGCTGGTGAAAGGATAAACTTCTAACCTCTTTAGAAGGCACTTCATCACTATCCATCAAAATGATAAATACACATACCTTGAAACCAGTACCCTACTTCAAGGTATTTATCCTACGAATATATTCTCACATATGTATCTAATATACAGACATTAACTGTAGCTTTGCTTGTAAAAACAAAAGATACCAAATAATATAAATATTCTTTAATAAAACACTGGTTAAGTATATATGGCATATCCATAATGATGAAATATTAGTAGCTTTTCAAAACCATAAGGGAGTTCTATGGGGCACCTGAGTGGCTCAGTCGATTGAGCAAAGAACCCTTGATTTCAGGTTAGGTCATGATCTCAGGGTCCCGGGATGGAGCACCATGTATGGCTCTGTGCTCAGCAGAGGGTATGCTTGAGGACCCTGAGATCATGACCTGGGCTAAAGGCAGACACTTAACCAACTGAGCCACCCAGGCATAGCTACAAGCTTTTTCTTCAACAGGGCATACAATGGATCAATTGTTTGATCATCTTCTTTTTTTTTTTCTTTTAAGATTTTTTTTTTTTCTTTGAGACAGAGAGAGGTAACAAGAGAGAGCATGAGCAGGGAGGAGTGGGAGAAACAGACTCCCCACTAAGCAGAGAGCACGATGCAGGGCTCAATCCCAGGACCCTGAGATCATGACCTGAGCTTAACCAACTGAGCCACCCAGGTGCCCCAACTGTTTAACTATCTTAAGTAAACCTGCATTTGATATGAGTATAACACTAACACATTCTGTCCACCTCTGTTCTCATTTGAAGACACGAAAATTTATAATAATTATAAGGTGGCCATGCAAAAATACCAGCATATGCTTATATGCATTTATTCGTATCAGCTAAAAGAAAACAAAAAATCCTAAGCTTCTCCAAGAATTTATAAACCGGAGAAGGCATCCAAACATTCCCAAGGACTTCAATTCCAAATGAAAAATACTTATCTAATATCCACAAAGAGATTTTATCACTCCCTTTTTTTATCCTTCATCTTCGCCTCTTCACTACATCATTCCTTACAGCCTATAACATACTACTTTTAAAAAACAGTAACTGGAGGGGCACCTGGGTGGCTCAGTCAGTTAAGCAGCTGCCTTAGGCTCAGGTCATGTTCCTAGGAACCTGGGATCGAGCCTCGCATCAGGCACCCTGCTTGCCAGAGAGTCTGCTTCTCCCTCTTCCTCTACCTATTGCTCTGCCTATTTGTGCGCTCTCTGTCAAATAACTAAATTTAAAAAAAAAAAAAAAAGAAGAAGAAGAAGAACAGTAACAGGGGAGCCTGGCTGGCTCAGTCAGTTTGGTGTTCAACTCTTGATCTCAGGGTTGTGGATTCAAGCCCCATGTTGGGTGCAGAGATTATGTAAAAAAATAAAATCTTAAACAACAAAAACCTCTCTGGTCCCATGCTCTCTCTCAGGATACTATTCTTTCCCTTCACAACCAAATTTATTTTTACATACTTCATTTATTTATATTCAGTGACTCCATTTACCTGTTTCCATTCATTAATTATCTATTACAATATGACTTTTGTTCCATTTTTTGAAACTGTTTCCTCAAATATTACCAAACCCTGAAAACTATAATATTCCAGTAGCTTATTCTTGACTACTTGACTTCTCTGAAGCATTTCAGAGCCAAAGGACTTACCCAAGGGACTTAACCACAAATTTTCCAAGATCCTTTCATTCAATCATAATGTTTTTTTCTAATTCATACTATCTGATTTAAAACCTGAAAAAGGGAAAGTCCCTGCCTTCGTATTCACTTTTTAGTCAGGTAAATAAATAAATTACAAAACAAGAGTGTGGATGAACAGTTTGAGAGAGAATGAGAAGGAATTAGAAAGAATGAAACAATTTCTGTTTCTAAAGAAAGTAAGAATTGTTCTGAATATTAGGAGGACCAAGGCTTCCTGTATCAGTTTCTGAGGACTGCCATAACAAAGTACCAAATACTAGGTGGCTTAAAACCACAGAATTCATTCTCTCAAAATCTGAAGACCAGAAGTTCAAAATCAAAGTGTCGACAAAGGCTTTCTCTCTCTGCAGATTTCAGAAAAGAATCTTTCCTTGCCTCTTTCTAGCTTCTGGTGTTGCTAATGGTCCTTGGTGACCCTGGGCTTGCAGCTGTATTACTCCAATCTCTGACTTCATCATCATGTGGCCTTCTCACCTCATAAGGACACCATCCATTAGATTTAGGATCCACCCTAATACAATATGGCCTTATCTTAAGTTGATTACAACTGCAAAGCCCCCATTGCTGAATAAGGTTGCATTCGCAAGTACCAGAGGTTAGGACTTAAAACCCATCATTTTAGGACACAATTAATTGAACCAATTGTATTTCTCCTTTAATTTTCTCAAGCCAAGGCAAAGAGTAGAGGCTACAGACAAGACCCAAAAAATAAAAAAAAAAAAATTTTTAAGTTTTTTTAAAAGACAGAAGAGAGCCCTTCTAGCACAACCTCCAAAAAGGCATTTACCCTGAGCCATGGATGAAGTCATTAGTGGTAGGCCTGATGTGAAATGGTGGGATCCAGGAGCAGTCAAGAAACAATTCTTGAGATGTCTTTGGTGCAAAAAGGTGGTTTTATTAGAGCACAGAGACAAGATCGTGGACAGAAGGAGCTGCAATGGGGTTGTGAGGAGTGGCTGATTGTATACTTTCAAGATGGAAGGAGTTTAGAGAGAGTGTAATCTCTAAGGAATTTGGAAGCAAGCTTGCCAGGACCTTGAAGGGCTAGCTATTATTAAGAAAAAGTCATTTACTACTGTCTAGTATAACCTTAGTCATGAGACCCTTCAGATGTACATTGGCGGGCCACATGCATGGAGGATGATTGCTAACATATATCTTGGCAGGTGGGGGTTAAGAAAAAGGAAGTTTCCAAACAGATTTTTATGTATTAAAGACTTACAAGATCCTGGAGGTAGGGCTTATGCCAAGCTAAGGTTGCCTTTTGCCCTTAGTAAAGTATTAACATTGAGGCATTTGAGTTCCTTGAGGAACGTCACTCTACCTGTCCCAAATACTTGTCAGTGGGCTGTAAGCTGTAAGGGAATTTAATCTTTTTTTTTCTCCTGCCTTTGTTCTCCACATCAGACCTACACCTTCATTCTCACACAAGGACTATTACCTGCAAAGGTGCTGGGTTATGAAGAGACCTGAAATGCCCAGTGAAGTTCAGTGGAATGAAAATATACTCATTAGGGCACTTTCTGTTGAGAAAGAAACCAAACTTAAGCAAGCTTAGGCAAAAATGATATTACTGGGGCGCCTGGGTGGCTCAGTGGGTTAACGCCTCTGCCTTCGGCTCAGGTCAGGGTCCTGGGATGGAGTCCCATATCAGGCTCTCTCTGCTCCGCGAGAAGCCTGCTTCCTCCTCTCTCTCTGCCTGCCTCTCTGCCTACTTGTAATCTCTGTCAAATAAATAAATAAATAATCTTTTTATTTATTTGAAGTGGATATTAAGTATTATGTATTATTAATAAACCTTAAGAAATACAGGCTGGAAAAAAAAAAAAAACAGGCTGAGGGGTGCCTAGGTAATTCAGTCGTTAAGCATCTGCCTTCAGCTCAGGTCATGATCCCAGGGACCTGGGATCAAGCCTTGCATCAGGCTCCCTGCTTGGCAGGAAGCCTGCTTCTCCCTCTCCCATTCCTCCTTGTGTTTCCTCTCTCACTGTGTCTCTGTCAAATAAAATCTTAAAAAAAAAAAAGAAAGAAAGAAAGAAAGAAATACATGCTGAAGTATTAAGGGATAATATGGCATAACATCTGCAACTTATTTTCAAATGATCCAGGAAAAAAATGGACATATGGGGGGAAGGAGGAAAGCAAAATGTTAACAACTATAGTATTTAGGATGATAATTATTCTTTCAAATTCTCTACATGTAGGAAATTTTTCAAAATAAACAGATGATGAGGGAAAATGAGGACATATTTTAACTGGGACAAACAGGCTTGGACCCCACTTCGGGGAGGAGGGTGGATCTAGGATTAAAAAGATGTAAAAAGGTGGGGGCGCCTGGGTGGCTCAGTGGGTTGGGCCGCTGCCTTCAGCTCAGGTCATGATCTCAGGGTCCTGGGATCGAGTCCCACATCGGACTCTCTGCTCAGCAGGGAGCCTGCTTCCCTCTCTCTCTCTGCCTGACTCTCTGCCTACTTGTGATCTCTGTCTGTCAAATAAATAAATAAAATCTTTAAAAAAAAAAAAAGATGTAAAAAGGTGAATTATACTACACAAATCTCTCATCTCCATACTTTTTCTACAAAAAACATTCCTCTCCAGTAATCCACCATAGAAAGCAAGATGTTTCTCACAATGTTCTTTTCCCCAATTAACCTCTCTCTGAATGCGAGGCAGGAGGGTGTCAGGAGGTTGGCAAAGGTCCCCCAGTCCAGTAAATGTATTAAATCAGAGAAGGGATTAAGGGATTAAGGGTTGAGTAAATTAACTCCCTCTTCAATTTATCTTAACTCTTAACTCCCTTCTCATATTTAGCAGGTTAAAGAGTGAGAAACTATAGAACAAAAATACAGCAGCAAATCAGTAACAAGGAATGTATTACAGCCTAAATATCATTCCCTAGTGAAGAGATTAGCCACCATAAGAGAAAAAGAAAGAGAAATAGATGGATCATTATCTGTCACAGGCTTGGCAGTAGAGAAGGAAACCTGGGAGAACAGGATATTCATTTAACAAAGATGGAAGAAAAATAAAAGGAAGGACAAGGAAAAAAGAAATAAGGAGAGAGCAAATCAATGAGACAGTGCAGCTGCTAAACTGCCATACCCAGAGCTGTCTTTAGGGATCTCAGATCCCTATAAAAAGTGCTTCTCAACTTTGTCCTGACACCAGTCACAGCTTTTGAAAAATTATAAGGAACACATAAACGAAACCAGGAATCCTAGTCAGTTGGGAAAATAGAGAATTCTTTTCTCCCCCAACAAGAAATAAACCCATTCATAGGTAAAATTTATTAATCCTCAAAAATCTCAAGAACTTCCTTCAAAATGTTAAGAAATCTTACTGATTTGTACTGGTATATTAAGCATGACAATTACTCTTCTGTAGACCAGCAGATGGGGCTCTCTCCCTGAATCTGTTTAATCAACCAAAAAAATGAATGTTTTTTGGAAAAATGTAGTCTTATGTTGTCTTTCGAAGGCCAAATAAACATCAGTAAACAACCCTATTTATTGTTTTAATTACTTCTAAAATATTAATTTCTAAGAGATAAAAAAAGAAACAATCATTATTTTAACTCAATTCAACAAAGCAAGGAGGAAGCTCTGTTAAATCCTTGGTTCTCCTTCAATTATGTACCCTTATAATGCAAATCTAACTGATCTGAAGGTATTCCAAGAACTATTATTAATTAACAATTTTACTCATTTCAAGTTCACCTCTACAACTTAGTACTGTTAACACAGTTTTTAATTTTTTTTTTTAAATAGGCTCCATGCCCAGTGTAGGGCTTGAACCCATGACCCTGAGATTAAGAGTCATATGGTTTTTATAATTTTTTTTAACAAATCTTTTTTTTTTTTTTAAAGATTTTATTTATTTATTTGACAGAGATCACAAGTAGATGGAGAGTCAGGTAGAGAGAGAGAGAGGGAAGCAGGCTCCCTGCTGAGCAGAGAGCCCGATGCGGGT
>NC_081559.1:156099358-156142125 GCF_022355385.1 Mustela nigripes
TGTGGTCTCTCTGGCTGTCAAATAAACAAATCTTTTTTTTTTTTTTTAAAGATTTTATTTATTTATTTGACAGAGATCACAAGTAGATGGAGAGTCAGGTAGAGAGAGAGAGAGGGAAGCAGGCTCCCTGCTGAGCAGAGAGCCCGATGCGGGACTCGATCCCAGGACCCTGAGATCATGACCTGAGCCGAAGGCAGCGACTTAACCCACTGAGCCACCCAGGCGCCCCTTTTTTAACAAATCTTTAAACAGATTTTATTTTGGTACTTGAGGAACATACCATACTTGACCAACAAGTTCACAATGAACAGTCTTAAATATCTATTATGAAGTAGAAGATTTGAACTACATGGCTATTAACCCAATCACTAAAGAAATTATGACCAAAAAAATCTGAATTGCCAACAATCTAGAGGTTTTACAACACTTCAATATAACATTCATTCTTGAAACAGTCAATTTAAATAATACTACACTACAACTGGTCAAGTGTAAACCTAATCAATAAAAAGAAGTCTTACCTGTATGAGGTGGATCTAACGTTGCCATTACAGATGCTTCAGAATAGTGTTTTCCACTGTTATTATGCCCATGATTAATTTCTCTAGCGCTTCCGTCGGTAGGCAGATTTGAACTGCATATTCTGGGATTATTTTGTAACTGGAGAAAGGTATTCTTACTTGCAACAGCCTAAAAGAAGAGAAGATATATTTTATGCAAAAATTAAATCTAATTTCCCATATTTTTACACAGCAGATTCCTAATTTAAAATATAAACTACCAGTTTCTCCATATCTTAATAGGGAATAGATATTTTATTTATTTTTTTTTTTTTAGATTTTATTTATTCATTTGACAGAGAGAAATCACAAGTAGATGGAGAGGCAGGCAGAGAGAGAGAGAGAGAGCGAAGCAGGCTCCCTGCCGAGCAGAGAGCCCGATGCGGGACTCGATCCCAGGACCCTGAGATCATGACCTGAGCCGAAGGCAGCGGCTCAACCCACTGAGCCACCCAGGCGCCCCGGGAATAGATATTTTAAAATAAATTTAGGGGCACCTGGTTGGCTCAGTGGGTTAAGCCTCTCCCTTTGGCTCAGGTCATGATCTCAGGGTCCTGGTATCAAGTCCCATATCGGGCTCTCTGCTCAGCAGGGAGCCTGCTTCCCTCCCTTCTCTCTCTCTGCCTCTCTGCCTACCTGCGATTTCTCTCTCTGTCAAATGAATAAATAAAATCTTTTAAAAAAATAAATAAATAAAATAAATTTAAAACCCAATTTTTAGGGGCACCTGAGTGGCTCAGTGGGTTAAAGCCTCTGCCTTCGGCTCAGGTCATGATCCTGGATCGAGCCCCTCATCAGGCTCCCTGCTTGATGGGGAACCTGCTTCTCCCTCCCCCCGATCCTCCCTTTGCTTGTGCTCTCTCACTCTCTCTCAAATAAATAAATAAAACCTTTTAAAAAATAAATTATTTTTTAAAAAAATAAAAATTAAAAAATCCAATTTTTACTATTAAACTAGTTTTAAGGGACACCTGGGTGGCTCAGTGGGTTAAGGCGCTGCCTTCGGCTCAGGTCATGATCTCAGGGTCCTGGGATCAAGTCCCACATCAAGCTCTCTGCTCAGCAGGGAACCTGCTTCCCTCTCTCTCTCTCTGCCTGCCTCTCTGTCTACTTGTGATCTCTCTCTGTCAAATAAATAAATAAAATATTTTTTAAAAAAATAAATAAATAGTTTTAATTATGTTATAAAAGCTGAAACACACAACAGAATGAAAATTATGCTTATAATTATAGTGTATGTTACACAACATATCAGGAGAGTTTTTAAACATGTCATAATATGCCATTTCTCAGAGACAATCACTCTCTTTTGCAAAGTTTCTCAATATTAAAATCAATACTTAAATATTCTCCATTTTTTATGTGGGATAGTGGTACTGTCACTGCGTTTTTTTACAGAGACAAATATTAAACTGTTTACAAATAAAAAGATATTCCTGGGATTGGCATCAAAATAATGAGTATGTTGCACCAAAAATAATGAGATACCTAAGGATAAACCTAACCAAAGAGGTGAAAGACCTGTACTCTAAAAGCTATGAAAGAAATTGAAGGGGACACAAAGAAATGGAAAAACATTTCATACCCATGGATTGGAAGAACAAATACTGTTAAAATGTCTATATTACCCAAAGTAATCTACATGTTTAATGCAATCCCTATCAAATACTGACACCATTTTTCACAGAACTAGAACAAACAACACTAAAATTCGTATGGAACTACAAAAGATCCCAAATAGTCAAATTAATCTTGAAAAAGAAAAGCAAAGTTGGCATCACAATTCCAGACTTCAGGTTATATTACAAAGCTGTAGTAATCAAAACAGTAATGGTGCTGGCACCAAAAAAGACACATAGATCAATGGAACAGAATAGAAAATCCAGACATAAAACCCCTAACTATATGGTCAATTAATGTTCAACAAAGCAGGAAGGAATATTCAATGGGAAAAAGACAGTCTCTTCAACAAATGGAATTGGGAAAACTGGACAGCAACATGCAGAAAAATGAAATTGGACCACTTTCTTACACCATACACAAAAAGAAATTCAACACGGAGGGGCACATGGATGGCTCAGTCAGTTAAGTGTCTGACTCTTGATTTCAGCTCACGTCATCATCATCTCAGGGTTGTGAGACTGAGTCCCCCACTGGGATCCATGCGGCGCATGGAGCCTGCTTAAGATTCTCTCTCCCTCTTCTTCTATCCCTCCCCACCTCAAAAATGGATTAAAGACCTAAATGTGAGGGACGCCTGGGTGGCTCAGTTGGTTAAGCAGCTGCCTTCGGCTCAGGTCATGATCCCAGCGTCCTGGGATCGAGTCCCACATCGGGCTCCTTGCTCAGCAGGGAGCCTGCTTCTCCCTCTGCCTCTGCCTGCCATTCTGTCTGCCTGTGCTCGCTCTCTCCCCTTCTCTCTCTCTCTGATAAATAAATAAAATCTTTAAAAAAAAAAAAAAAAAAAGACCTAAATGTGAGACCTGAAACCATAAAAATCCTAGAAGATAGCACAGGCAGTAATTTCTCTGATATTGGTCATAGGAACTCTTTCCTAGATAAGTCCCCTGAGGCAAGGGAAACAGAAGCAAAAATAAACTGGGACTAAATCAAAATAAAAAGCTTCTCCACAGCAAAGGAAACAGCCACAGAACTAAAAGGCAACCTATGGAATGGGAGAAGATATTTGCAAATGACATATGTATTAAAGGCTTAGTATCCAAAATATATAAAAAACTTATGCAATACCCCAAAAACAAGTATTCCGATTAAAGAATGGACAAAGGCATGAACTAACATTTCCCCAACAAAGACATACAGGGCCAACAGACACATGAAAAAGATACTCATCATCACTCACCATCAGGGAAATGCAAATCAAAATTACAATGAGTTATCACCTCACAATTGTCAGAACAGCTAAAATCAACAACATAGAAACAAAAGATGTTGGCAAGGATATGGAGAAAAAGGAACCCTCTTGCATTATTGGTGGGAATGCAAACTGGTGTAGCCACGGAAAACAGTATGGAGGTTCCTCAAAAAGTTAAAAACAGGGGTGCCTAGGTGGCAAATTTGGATAAGCGGCTGGCCTTCAGCTCAGGTCATGATCTTGGGGTCCTGGGATTAAGCCCAACATTAGGGTCCACACTCAGTGGGGATTCTGCTTCTCCCTCTCCTTCTGCCCACCCCCCATGCTCACACACGCACATATACTCTCGCTCTCTCTCAAATAAATAAAATCTTAAAAAAGAAAAAAGTTAAAAATAGAACTACCCTGTGATCCAGCAATGGCACTACCAGGTATTTACCCAAAGAATACAAAAACATTAATTTAAAGGGATACATGTACTCCCCCATGTTTGTAGTAGTCTTATTTATGATAGCCAGGATATGGAAGCAGCCCAAGTGTCTATCAACTAACGAATGGATAAAGATGATGTAGTATCTGTGTATATCCATGGAATATTATTCAGCCATGAAAAAGAATAAAATCTTGCCATTTGCAATGACATGGATGGAGACAGAGAGTATAAAGCTAAGTGAAATAAGTTAGAGAAAGACAAATATCATATGATTTCACTCATATGTGGAATTTAAGAAAAAAATGAGCAAAGGGGAATAAAAAGAGCAAGAGAAAAACCAAGAAACAGACCCTGAACCATAGAGAACAAACTGTTACCAGAGGGGAGATATAGAGGGATGGGTTTAAAATAGGAGATGGAGATTAAGGAGTATATGTCATGATGAGCACTGAGTGATTAAAATAAAAACACAGGGACGCCTGGGCGGCTCAGTTGCTTAAGCCACTGCCTTCGGCTCAGGTCATGATCTCAGGGTCCTGCATCAGGTTCCTTGCTTGGCAGGGAGTCTGCTTCTCTCTCCACCTCTGCCTGCTTGTGCATGCTCTCTCTCTCTCTCACAAATAAATAAATAAATAAAATCTTTAAAAAATAAAATAAAACACAAGGGGCACCTGGCTGGCTCATTCAGCAAAGCACGCAACTCTCAATCTCAGGGTTGTAAATTCAAGCCCCATGTTGGATGTAGAGATTACTTAAAAACAAAATCTTTGGGGCATCTGGGTGGCTCAGTGGGTTAAAGCCTCTGCTTTCAGTTCAGGTCATGATCTCAGGGTCCTGGGATCAAGCCCCGCATCAGGCTCTCTGCTCAGTGGGGAGACTGCTTCCCCCCTCCCTCTACTTCCCTCTCTGCTTACTTATGATCTCTGTCTGTCAAATAAATAAATAAAATCTTTTTAAAAATCTTTAAAAATAAAATAAAAACTTAAAAAAAATGAGTAGGGAGGAATTGGGCAGGAAGTTGAAGAAGTAAAAATGAAATAAGATTGGTCATGAATTGACATCTGTTGAAGGTACATAGGGTTTTTTTATATAAACTATTTTCTCTATTTTTGTATATGTATTTGTTTTCTATTGCTGTTGTAAAAAGCTACCACAAATTTAGTGGCTTAAGGCAATGCAAAATTATCATTTTGTAATTCTGTATGTAAGAACTCTAACTTGGGTCTTACTGGGCTAAAATCAAGGTGATCAGTAGGGATGCACCCCTTTCTGGAAGCTCTGGAGAGAATACATTTCCTTGTCTTTGCAGACTTCTAAGTCATTTTTTGGCTTGTGGTCCCCTTCCCCTATCCTCAAAGCCAGCTACTCTGCATCTCTCTGACCCTCTTCCCTAACCACATCTAACACTCTGTTCTGTCTCCCTCTTATTAAGCACTTCCAGATAATCCAGGATAACCTCCCAATCTTTAACATTAAAATGACTTAGTCTCACTTCCTTTTGCCATATAAGGTAACATATTCACAGGATTAAAATATGGATGTTTTTGGAAGTCCATTTTTCTGCCTACCAGACTATGTTTAATTGTTTTTTTTTTTTTAAAGATTTTATTTATTTATTTGACAGAGAGAGATTACAAGTAGGCAGAGAGGCAGGCAGACAGAGAGAGGAGGAAGCAGGCTCCCTGCTGAGCAGAGAGCCCGATGTGGGACTCGATCCCAGGACCCTGAGATCATGACCTGAGCCGAAGGCAGCGGCTTAACCCACTGAGCCAACCAGGCGCCCTAATTGTTTTCTTTTAAGATTTGAGAGAGAGCATGTGCATGCAAATGGGGGTAGAGGGAGAGAGAGCATCCCAAGAAGACACCCACTGAGCAGGGAGCCCAATGCAGGCTTGACCCTGAGATCATGACCTGAGCCAAAATCAATAGTCAGTCATTCAACCACTGAGCCACCCTGACACCCCTGAATCTTTTAAATATAACTCACAATAACAGACACAGTTGTCATATCCCTATAAATACTTATTAAAATAAATTTCAGAGGCATTCAAAAAACCTATCTTGTAAGATTTTACAGTAAGTCATAGTAATATACTAATGAACACCATAATTTTACTTTTACATAATTTCAAACTTAAAGAAACATTATAGAAATAAATACAAGGAAATCCTAGATGACATTTGCCAAGATTTACCATTTGTTTACATTTTGCTTCATTTGTTTTCCTTTCCTCCCTTTCATTCTTTGTGTGTCTGTCTATATGTGTTTTGGGCCCAGCACACTTCCACTGCATGACTCTGCTTGTCTGTATATGTCAATATCTGAGATTAAACTGGAGACAACTGTGCTCCTTTACCTCTAAATATTTCAAGATGTGTTTACAAAGAGCAAAGTCACTCTTCCACAATCACAGTAAAATTATCAAGATCAGGATTTCTTATTGGTATATTATTTAACCCACAGTCCATATTCAAATTCAGTCATTTTTTCCAATATTATCATTTATAGTGTTTTCCCTAAGCCAGGATCCAATCCCAGATGACATATTACATCTAGTAAGCATATTTCTGTAGTCTCTAATCTAGAATAATTCCTTAACCTTTACTTGTCTTTTGGGACTTTGACACTTTTTTTTTTTTTAAAGATTTTATTTATTTATTTGACAGACAAATCACAAGGAAGCAGAGAGGCAGGCAGAGGGGGGGGGGGGAAGCAGGCTCCCTGCTGAGCAGAGAGCCCGATGCGGGGCTCGATCTCAGGACCCTGAGATTATGACCTGAGCTGAAGGCAGAGGCATTAACCCACTGAGCCACCCAGGCGCCCCGGGACTTTGACACTTTTAAAGAGTATAGGCCAATTATTTCCTAGAATGTCCCAATATGGACTGTCTCGTGTTTCCTTATAATTAGCTTCAGGTTATGCCATTTGGACAGAAATACCATAGTTCGTCATATCAAGACGCATATAGTATCCATTTGTCCCATTACTGTAAGTATATACTAGATAAAAGTAGTATCTGCTTAGTTTCCCTGGAAAGTCAGTATTTTTCCCTTTGTAATTTTTAAAAAATATATAGTGAGGAGATGGTTGAGTCTATTCAAATAACCTGGGGAGCTTGGGTAACTCAATTAAGTGCCCGAGTCTGGATCTCAGTTCAGGTCCTGATCTCTAGGTCGTGAGTTCAAGCACCATGCTGGGCTCCATACTGGGTGTGGGGCCTACTTTTAAAAAAGTAATTAACTAGGGGCGCCTGGGTGGCTCAGTGGGTTAAGCCGCTGCCTTCGGCTCAGGTCATGATCTCAGGGTCCTGGGATCGAGTTCCGCATCGGGCTCTCTGCTCGGCAGGGAGCCTGCTTCCCTTTCTCTCTCTGCCTGCCTCTCCATCTACTTGTGATCTCTCTATCAAATAAATAAATAAATAAATAAAAATCTTTTTTAAAAAAGTAATTAACTAGATTAAGGTGTGTGTGTGTGCGTGTGTGTGTGTGTGTGTACACACATATATATATGTGTGTGTATATATATATACTATTTACTTAAACATTCACCCACTAGTTTTGGTATCTACTGAATTTTTTTTTTTTTTTTTCACAACACAAATGACTGTCTAATGCCAACAACTGCTGCAGAAAGCAAGACAGGTGAGTAGGAACATAAGTGGTTCCAGCCAATGTCCATGCATCTAGGAAGTAGTGACATTTATGGTTCTCAAACTTCCTTCTAGAGTTCATACTGACCAGTCCCTTAAATTGTTTTAAGAATTACAGATTCTGTTCCATGGATTGAGAACTAATATGTAAACTCTTTGTTATAGAGTGCACTAATATTAAATGTCTTCATTCCATTTTAAAATCCTAGTATATTGTAGGTGGGTAAGTGTTCCCATATAACAAATATGCAACTTAAAAGCCCTCTTTTAGGGGCGCCTGGGTGGCTCAGCGGGTTAAGCCGCTGCCTTCGGCTCAGGTCATGAACTCGGGAGTCCTGGGATCGAGCCCCGCATCGGGCTCTCTGCTCAGCAGGGAGCCTGCTTCTTCCTCTCTCTCTGTCTGCCTCTCTGCCTGCTTGTGATCTCTCTCAATAACTCTCTCTCAAATAAATAAAATCTTTAAAAAAAATAAAAATAAAAAAAAATAAAAGCCCTCTTTTAGGAGGGTATGTGATATGGTGAGTGCTGTGAAGTGTGTAAATCTGGCGATTCACAGACCTGTACCCCTGGGGCTAATAATACATTATATGTTTATAAAAAAATAAAAATAAATAAAAAATAAAAGCCCTCTTTTATCCCCAGAAATAATTCATAAGCAAATATTGTTGTGTGCTAACAAGCTCCTTTAATTGGAATATCAAAAGCAGTTTTCTCTTCAGCCCTGGCTTAAAGATATCCCTATATTTTTTTAATTGAGTTTAATTGACATAAAACATTAGTTTCAGATGTACAACAGTAATGATTCAGTATTTGTATACATGGCAACCTGATCATCATAATAAGTTTAGTTAAATCCATCACCATACACAGTTACAAAATTTTTCTTCTTGTGATGAGAACTTTTAAGATCTATTTCTTTGTAACTTAGGGCATCCACTGATATCTTCTAACACCATCACTTCCATTATTATGATTTAGCATTCCACTTTAAGATCTTAGCTTACTCTTCTCCCCATATATTTTACTTATACTAATATAGATTGAGACTCCTGTATAATTCAATTAGCATATTTATTTTGACACTCATTTTTGTTCCAGATTTTGTATCAGACCAAAGAAATAAAAACCCCCGAAGTTATCAAAACAATATTATTTTCATCTAAGATGAGAAATAATTTAAGAACAAAAATTTAGGAATGGGCTAGACTAAGGAGAAGTTTACTAGAGTGAACTGCTAAGGCTTCTCAAGTTGCCTTGCTTAAAACAGCTGTACAATTTCAAAAATGCCTATTTCAAAAATGCCTAGTTTTTAAAAATAACGATTTAGTTTCCTGATAGAATTAAAAGAAGAAAAGAGTAAATCAATGGTTTTGCTCTCAAATTAGTCCTTAGAAACTACATCAAAAAATAAACCTTAAGACAATGGTATCAAAATGATTAATGGTTAAAGAAGAACCTTTTTAACATCCTGGAACAACACAGTATCCACGTACAAAAGAATGAAGTTGGACCCCTACCTCACACCACATACAAAAATGAACTCAAAAATGGGACAGACTAAAATGTAAGAACTACAAAATTCTTAGAATACATGAGACAAGGGGGAAAAATTCTGTATGTACAGTGACAGATGATAATTACACTTATTATAGTAATCATTTCATAATATCTACAAATATCAAACCATTATGTTGTATACCTGAATATAATGCTGTATGTCAATCACACCTCAATAAAAAAACAAATTAGTTTGTTTTAAGATTTTTAAGTAATTCTCTACATCCAACATGGGGTTCAAACTCACGACTCATCAACAATCACATGTTTACTGACTGAGCCAACTAGGCACACCAAAAAAACAAATTAATTTTAAAAATAAATAAAATACAGGGCTGCTTGGGTGGCTCAGTTTGTTAAGCATCCGACTCTTGGTTTCAGCTCAGGTCTTAATCTCAGGGTCACAGATTGAGTCCCATGTCTGGGAGTGGAGCCTGCTTAAGATTCTCTTTCTCTCTCTCTCTCCCTCTACCACCTCTCCCTCTCTAAAAAATAAATCAATTAATAAAATCAGATACAGGCGTAACTCTTCATGACCTTCTTAAATAAAATACCAAAATCATAAGTACCAACACCAAAAAAATTAGATAAATTGGACTTAATCAAATTTAAAACTTCTGTGCTACAAATGATACTATCAAGAAAGTAAATAATCAACAGAATGGGAGAAAATATTTGCAAATAGTATATCTAAGGGACCTGTAGCTAAATATATATATGTATTATTTTTTTTTAAGATTTTTATTTATTTATTTGACAGATAGAGACAGCAAGAGAGGGAACACAAGCAGGGAGAGTGGAAGAAGAGAAGCAGGCTTTCCACTGAGCAGGAAGCCAGATGTGGGGCTCAATCCCAGGACCCTGGGATCATGACTTGAGCCGAAGGCAGATGCCCAATGACTGAACCACCCAGGACCCCTAAAATATATTTTTTAAATAGCACTCTTGGGGTGCCTGGTTGGCTCAGTTAATGAAGCATGGGACTTATGATCTCAGGGTTGTGAATTCAAGCCCCATGTTAGATGTAGGGATTAATAAAAAAAATTAAAATTAAATTTAAGTTAAATTTTTAAAATATCTTAAAAAAGAAAAACTCTTACAACTCTAACAAAAAGTAAATAATACAATGTTACAAAGGTCAAAGGATCTAGGGGCACCTGGGTGGCTCAGTTAAACATCCAACTCTTGCTTTTGACTCAGGTCATGATCTCAGGATCCTGGGATCAAGCCCCACACTGGGATCTACGTTCAGAATGGAGTCTGCTGGAAAATCTCTCTCTCTCTCTCCCCTCCCACCCCGCCCTTCCCTGCTCTCTAAAATAAATGAATAAATCTTTTAAAAAACACTCAAAGTTCAAAGGATCTGAATAGTCCAAAGAAGATATCCAAATGGCCAATAAGCACATGTAAAGATGCTCAACAACATTAGCCACCAGTGATGCACAAATCAATACCACAAATGAGATACTACTTCACCCACTAGTAGACTACAATCAAAAAGATAAGAGTAAGTGTTGACAAAGATGTGGAGAAATTGAAACCCTCATACATTGATAGCAGGAACAAAAATATGGCAGCCACCTTGGCAAAGAGTACAGCAGTTAATCAATGAAAGGTTAAACACAGAGTTACATGATCCAGCAATTCCATACCTAGGAATGTACCCAAGAAAAATGAAAACACATGTCTACACAAAAACTTGTACACAAATGTTCACAAGCATTATTAACTCATAATTTGAAAAGTGGAAACAATCCAAATGCCTGTTAACTGACTGATAAATAAAATGTAGCATACTAATACAACATTATACAGTAAGGTAGGCAGAACAATGCTTCCCAAAGATGTCTATACTAATCCCCAGAACCTGTGAATATGTTAAAAGAAAGGCAAAAGAATTTTGTAGATGTGATTAAGATGTGCTTAAAGTAATCTCTCCTGAAATGGAGACTGTCCTGGTTTACCCAGGTTGGCCCAGTCTAATCAAATGATTCCCAGTCTGAGGGAACCAGAGACATAATAACATGGGAACTGAAACTGTCATTACTGGCTTTGAAAATAAAAGGGAAAAAATAAAATGCAGGTGGACTACTGAACCTAAAAAAGGCAAAGGAAACAGCTTCTCCCCTAAATGAATGCATGCAGTTCTGCCACCACACCACCTTTTGCAAGTATCTTCTCCCATTCCATAGGTTGTTTTTAGTTTCATTGATTGTATCCTTTGCTGTGCAGAAGCTTTTCATGTTGACAAAGTCCCAATAGTTCATTTTTGCTTTTATTTCCCTTGCCTCTAGAGAAATTGATATTGCAGAAGTCAAAGAGGTTGTTGCTTGGGTTCTTTTCTAGGATTTTGATGGATTCGTGTCTCACATTTAGGTTTTTCACCATCTTGAATTTATTTTTGTGTATGGTGTAAAAAAGTGGTCCCATTTCACTCTTTTGCATATTGTTGGTGTTGTCCAGTTTTCTGAACACCAGGTTAAAGAAACTGTCTTTTTTCCAATGGATATTCTTTCCCGCTTTGTTGAAGATTAGTTGACCATAGAGTTGTGGTTCTCTCTCATTTCTAGGTTCTCTATTCTGTTGCAATGATCAAAGTGTTTGTTTTTGTGCCAATAACAAACTGTCTTGATGATTACAGCTTTGTAATACAGCTTGAAGTCCGGAATTGTGATACCTCCAGCTTTGGTTTATCTTTTTAAACAATACCTTGGCTACTCAGGGTCTTTTCTAGTTCCATACAAATTTTAGAACTATTTGTTCTAACTTTGTGAAAAATGCTGGTGTTATTTTGATAAAGATTGCCCTAAATGTGTAGACAGAATAGACATTTTAACAATATTTGTTCTTTCAATCCATAAGCATGGAATAATTCTCCATTTCTTTGTGTCTTCAATTTCTTTCAAAAGTCTTCTATAGATCTCAATGTAGAGATCTTTTATCTTTTTGCTTAGGTTTATTCCTAGGTAGGCTATGGTTTTTGGTACAATTGTAAATGGGATGGATTCCTTGATTTCTCTTTCTGCTACTTCATTATTGGTGTATAGAAATGCATCAGATTTCTGTACATTGATTTTATATCCTGCAACTTGGCCGAATTTATGTATCAGTTCTAGCCATTTTTCATGGAGTCTTTTGGGTTTTATATACCAACACATAGATCTTAGCCCGGTGAGACCTATTTTGGACTTCTGACCTACAGAATTATAACAGATTTGTGTTTTTTTAAGCCACTAAATTTGTGGTGACTTGTTAATAGAAGCAACAGAAAATTAATAAATTTGGCAATAAAAAGAAATAAAATTATTGATACATACTAAACCAAGGGTGAGCCTTGAATACATTATGCTTACTGGAAAAAGTCAGTCACAAAAAGCTACAAGTATAAATGTATGATTCTATTTATATGAACTTCCCCAAGAGACAAATCTACAGAGACCAAAAAAAAGATTAGTGGTTGCAAAGGGCTGAAAGACTTGGAGAAAAATGGAGAATAACTGGTAATATATATGAGGTTTCTTTCTGGAATGATGAAAATGTTCTAAAATGGACCTTGGTGATCACTGTAAAACTGTGAATATAATAAAGACCAATTAATTTTATGGTATGTGAATTGTATCTAATTAAAGCTGTTTTTAAAAAAAGAAACCTTGAATAAAATCTTTAAAAAAAGAAACCTTGAGGGGCACCTGGGTGGCTCAGTGGGTTAAGCCTCTGCCTTCGGCTCAGGTCATGATCCCAGGGTCCTGGGATGGAACCCAGCATAGGGCTCTCTGCTCAGAAGGGAGCCTGCTTACCCCCCTCTCTGCCTGCCTATCCGCATACTTGTGATCTCTGTCAAATAAATAAATAAAATCATTAAAAAAAACTAAACTAAAAATAAAAAACAAGAAAAGATACCTTGGGATGCTTGGGTGGCTCAGTTAAGTACCTGCTTTCAGCTCAGGTCATGATCCCAGCATCCTGGGATCAAGTCCCACAGTGGGCCCCCTGCTCAGCAGGGACCCTGCTTCTCCCTCTGTCCTTCTTCCCCTCCCCCAGACTTGTTCTTGCTTTTTCTCTCTCTTAAATAAATAAAATCTTTTAAAAAATGAAAAAATAAAAAATAGGGGCACCTGGGTGGCTCAGTCATTGAGCATCTGCCTTCAGCTCAGGTCGTAATCCTGGGGTACTAGGATCGAGCCCCACATCAGGCTACTTGCTCAGCGGGGTTCTGCTTCTCCCTCTCCTTCACCCTCTCCTCCACCCTTCTGTTCCCCCACTTATGCACACTCTCTCTTTCTCAAAATAAATAAATAAAATCTTTTTTTAAAATAATTTAAAAAAGGAAAAAAGAAAATAATTAAAAATAAAACAAAAAAATAAATCTTACTAAAAAACAGAAACTTGTACTTTCATCTTACATCATGGCCAGAATTCTAAAGAAATGTAGGCTAAAACTGGGGTGGGGTGCCTGGGTGGCTCAGTCATTACCCATCTGCCTTAAGCTTGGGTCATGATTCCAGGGTCCTGAGATTGAGCCCCATATGAGGCTCCCTGCTGAGCAGGAAGCCTGCTTTTCCCTCTCCCACTCCCCCTGCTGTGTTCCCTCTCTCTCTGTGTCTTTGTCAAATAAATAAATAAAATCTTAAGAAAAAAAAAAAGGAAAGAAAGAAATGTAGGCTAAAACAAACACACACAGACCAAAAAAGCAGAGTTAAAAACCAGCAGATCCTTTTAACAACAAAAAGACAATCAATTAAAACAATCCATTAAAAACCAGGCAAAGAGTGGGGGGCACCTAGGTAGCTCAGTTAAGTGGAGCAGCTGCTTTTGGCTCAGGTCATGATCCCACGGTCCTGGGATAGAGCCCCACATCAGGCTCTGAGCTCAACAGAGAGCCTGCTTCTCCCTCTCCCTGCTGCTCTGCCTACTTGTGCTCTCTATCTGTCAAATAAATAAATAAATAAATAATCTTAAAAAAAAAAAAAAAAACGGGCAAAGAGCACTTGGTTGGCTAAGCTGGTTAAGTAATTGCCTTTGGCTCAGGTTGTGATCCCAGAGACCAGGAATCAACTCCCGCATCAGGCTCCTAGCTCTGCAGGGAGTCTGCTTCTCCCTCTGACCTTCGACCTTCTCCCCTTTCATGCTCTCTCTGTCTCTCTCTCAAATAAATAAAATTGTTAAAAAAAAAAAAAAAACGGGCAAAGAACTTGAATAGATATTTCTCCAAAGAAGATATACAGATAGGCAATAGCACATGAAAGGATTCTTAGCATCACTATTCATAAGAGTTGCAAATCAAAACCACAATGAAAAACCACTCATATCTTCTAGGATATCTACAATAAAAACTAAACAAAATAGAAAGTAACAAGTGGGGCGCCTGGGTGGCTCAGTGGGTTACGCCACTGCCTTTGGCTCGGGTCATGATCTCAGGGGTCCTGGGATCGAGTCCCGCATCGGGCTCTCTGCTCGGCGGGGAGCCTGCTTCCCTTCCTCTCTCTCTGCCTGCCTCTCTGCTTACTTGTGATCCCTCTCTGTCAAATAAATACATAAAATCTTTAAAAAAAAAAAAAAAAGAAAGAAAGAACGTAACAAGTGTTGTTGAGAATATAGAAAAACTGGAACCCTCACGCATTGCTGGTGGGAATGTAAAAGAGTGCAACAGCAGTTGTCAAAAACATTTTGGTAGTTCTTCAAAAAGTTAAATGTAGAATTACTATATGACCCAGCAATTCCAGTCCTAGAAAAATGAACATAGGGACTTAAACAGAAACTTGCATGCCCACACTCATAACAGCACTATTCACAATAGCCAAAAAGTGAAAATCCAAGCATCCATCAAAAAATGAATGGATTAAAAAAAAAAACAAAAACAAAGAATAGATAACTAAACTATAGTGTATACATAGAAATGTGATTCAACCATACAAAGTTATGAAGTTCTGACACATACTACAACACAGATGAACCTTGAAAATACTATGCTAAGTGAAATAAGCCAGAAACAGAAGGGCAAATATTATATGATTCCACTTATATAAGGTAACTAGAAGTCAAATTTATGAAGAGAGAAAGTAATATATGTTTACAAGGGCGTGGGTGAAGGAGGAAATAGGGAATTACTGTTCAATGGTGGTTACAGGGTTTGTCTGGGGTAATGAAAAAGTTTCCAAATGAAAATAGTAGTGATCCCTGTACAACAGTGTGAATATAATTACTGCCACTTATTTTGCAAACTTAAAAATGGTAAAATAGCAAATTTTGTTATATTTTACAACAATAAAAAAAGGAAAAAAATCTGCTGACAGATGGTGACTACATATAAGCATGACATACCATATGTAACTGTCAGATCACTATGTTGTACATCAGAAATATAATATTGTATGTCAACTGCAACAACCAAAACGGAGAGGGAAAAAGAATTTGTAAGACTTTAATCCCCATACCATGAATGGTTCAGAAAACTGTAGAGCAGAGGAAACGTGGATTGCCAATTTTATATACCTTCTAATACCTTTGTATATCATCTATATAAATAAGACCTTTGGTCTTAGAAAACCAAAACAATCCTTTTTTTTCGTAGTAAAAAACAAGACTGCGGGGGAGCCTGGGTGGCTCAGTGGGTTAAGCCTCTGCCTTAGGCTCGGGTCATGATCCCAGGGTCCTGGGATCAAGGCCTGCATTGGGCTTTCTGCTCAGCCAGAAGCCTGCTTCCTCCTCTCTCTCTCTGCCTGCCTCTCTGCCTACTTGTGATCTCTGCCTGTCAAATAAATAAATACATAAATCTTAAAAAAAAAAAAAAAAAAAACAAGACTGTTTTAGGAGTACCTGGCTAGCTCAGTCAGTGGAGAACACGACTCTTCATCTTGAGTTCATGAATTCAAGCCTCACATTGGACATAGAGCTTAATTTAAAAAAAAAAAAAAAAAAAAGGTGCGGGGGGCACCTGGGTGGTTCAGTCCTTGGTCATCTGCCTTCCGGTCAGGTTGTGGTCCCAGGGTACTGGGATGGAGCCCCGCAACAGGCTCCTGGCTCCCTGCTTGGCGGGGGGCAAGGGAGGGGGACGCTGCTTCTCCCTCTCCCACTCCCCCTGCTTGTGTTCACTTTCTCGCTGTGTCTCTCTCTGTTAAATAAATAAATAAAATCTTTAAAAAGAAAAAGAAAAAGGGTGCGGCGGGGGTGGGGCGCCTGGGTGGTTCAGTTATTGAGCATCTGCCTTTGGCGTAGGTCATGATCCCAGGGTCCTGGTATCCAGCCCCAAACTGTGCTCCCAGCTCAGTGGGAAGCCTGTTTCTCCCTCTCCCATTTCCCCTGCTTGTGTTCCCTCTCTCTTTCAAACAAATAAATAAAATCTTTAAAAAAAAAATGGGGGTGGGCAACTACTTTAAGCATTTACTTTTTATAGATAAAAATTTAAGGAAACAGGGGCAAACTGGCTGGTTCAGTCAGTGGAGCATGCAACTCTTGATCTTAGATTTGTGAGTTCAAGCCCCACAGTGGGTGTAGAGATTACTTAAAAAATAAAATAAAATCTTTAGGGGTGGGCACCTGGGTGGCTCAGTGGGTTAAGCCTCTGCCTTCGGCTCGGGTCATGATCTCAGGGTCCTGGGATCGAGTCCCATATCGGGCTCTCTGCTCAGCAGGGAGCCTGCTTCTCTCTCTCTCTCTCTCTCTCTGCCTGTCTCTCCATCTGCTTGTGATATCTCTCTGTCAAATAAATAAAATCTTTAAAAAAAAAAATCTTTAGGGGTACCTGGGTGGCTCAGTGGGTTAAAGCCTCTATTCAGGTCATGATCCCAGGGTCCTGGGATGGAGCCCCACATCAGGCTCTCTGCTCAGCAGGGAGTCAGCTTCCCCCTCTCTCTATGCCTGCTTCTCTACCTACTTGTGATCTCTCTCGAATAAATAAATAAAATCTTTCAGGGTGCCTGGGTGCCTCAGGGGGTTAAGACTCTGCCTTCGGCTCAGGTCATGATCTCAGGGTCCTGGGTTCGAGCCCCATGTCGGGCTCTCTGCTCAACAGGGGGCCTCCTGCTTCCCCACCCCCACCCCCTGCCTGCCTCTCTGCCTACTTGTGATCTGTCTCTCTCTCTGTCAAATAAATAAAATCTTTAATAAATTAATAAATAAATAAAATCTTTCAAAATAAATTAATTTAATTAAATAATATCTTTTTAAAAAAGGAAATGTCCAGAATTGTGATACAAATTACTCAAATACATTTACTCCTTAAATCACCTTATCTAAAGTTTCTTTTAAGATTTTATTTTTAATGTTTTATTTAAATTTAATTTAGTTAACATATACTATTGGTTTCAAGGGTAGATTTAGTGATTTATCAGATGCATATAATACCCAGTACTCATGACATCAAGCACCCCCCCTTAATGCTCATCACAAAATTACCACATCCGTCCACCCATCTCCCCTCCAGCAACCCTCAGTTTGTTCCCTATAGTTAAAAGTCTCTTATGAGGGAGGCCTGGGTGGCTCAGTTGGTTAAGCAGCTGCCTTCGGCTCAGGTCATGATCCCAGCGTCCTGGGATCGAGTCCCACATCGGGCTCCTTGCTCAGCAGGGAGCCTGCTTCTCCCTCTGACTGCCATTCTGTCTGCCTGTACTCGCTCTCTCCACCCCCTCTCTGATAAATAAATAAAATCTTAAAAAAAAAAAGTCTCTTATGAGAGACTCCCTGTTTTTATCTTATTTTTCCTTCCCTTCCCCTATGTTAATCTGTTTTGTTTCTTAAATTCCACATATGAGTGAAATCATGTGGTATTTGTCTTTCCCTGACTTATTTCGCTTAGCATAATGCCCTCTAGTCCAAGCCACAAGATTTTATTTTTAAGTAATCTCTACACCCAATGTGGGGCTTTGAACTCATAACCCCAGATCGAGTCACATGCTCTTCCAACTGAGCCAACCAGGTGCCCCTTATCTAAAGTTTTCACTTATGTGGTAACTTTAAAAAGAACACTGATTAAAACAATTTATTTTTACAAGAATATCCACCTTGTCCCTCACAGAGGTATTTTTTACTGTTAACAGACATTTATCCCATAGATCCAACAGCAAGTCATTCCCTTAAAATATATATATATATACATGTATGTGTGTGTGTGTATGTGTATATATATATATATAATATATATATATGTATATATAATATATATACACATACACACACACACATATACACACATACGTGTGTGTATATGTGTGTGTGTAATGATTACACTAAGGTTTTTGGAAAACTTTGTTAAAGATACTAAAAATTCCTTCAGGCAGTAAGCGCTATTAATCTCTTAAATGACATGTTTTTTTTTAAAAATGCATGCTTCTCTATATTACGTCTTTTTTTTTTTTTTACCTCAAGTAATTTTACATCTGGACTCTTTGTATTCTCTTCATTTAGACTTGGATTACTTCTCCCTGGTGGTATAAATTTTAGTTTTTTGAAGGGATTCCCCTGCAACTGACTTGGTGCGGCAGATCGTCTCATATTCAGCAGGACTGACCTAAAAAATACCCAAAACAGAAATCACCCATGAATCTGATAGAATTAACTCCAAACTTGAAAACAACTCATCACTACAACCATATCTTTAAAAAATATAAGAAAATAAACCTGTAAGAAACCTTAGAAAACAAGTTTCGAAGCCAGTGAGATTTTATTTTCATCACAATGGGTTACTGAAAAGAATCTAAGGCTTAAGTTGAACGGGTAAACTGGAACATATAGATTCTGATAATACAATAGATTAATGATAATGTAGTCTCTGAAGGGTGCAACCATTAAACTGGGAGGGAGCAAGAACATAAATAAAACAGCCAAGAACCAGCAACAGACCTGCTTTTTCCGCTTCCAACTACCGTAAGTAGCGGTCACACTCCGTGACTTAAGTCGCTCCTTCGACTTCGTGACCCCGCTAAATGTGCCTACAGACATCACCTATTAATTAACCGGCTAATACCGTGCAGGATAATGTAGATTAGTCCTGGTGCAAGCCCAAGCACCACAGAAGAAAAGCCGGCGGACCGCTGAGAGACCACTGCCCATAGTCTCCTCTCCCTGGGACCTTCCCACCACAAACGCACCCCTACCGCCAGCCTCCGCACCAGCCACCCCGGGGCGAACCGCGAAGACGTCCCTCACACTTCAAGTAGCCATCCCCCGCTGCCCGCGCCTTTCCACCGCCTCCCTTCCCTCCTCTCCCAGAGGCCTGCTCCGGCGCCTCTCCCTACATTGTCCCGCACGACCCCACAGGCTGCCCAGCCTCACAAGGCTTCCCCTCCAAGGACTTACCCGCAAAGATCCGACAAAGGCCGAGCGCCCTGAGAGAAAACTCGGGTAGACAGGCAACCCCTCACCACCGGAGGAGGTTAAGGCTCCCGCCTTGGCGCAGCCTATAGCAGAAGAGCCAACCGCGCATGCGCACTATCTTTCAGTGGTTGCGCCTCGCTCGGGCTAGCCCGACTCTGATTGGACGACCTTAACTGCGCATGTCTCTGCGTTTCCCTTTAAGCCTGTAGTTACATTCAGATTTATGATTCAATTACTCTTAATCTCACAAAACAAACTGAGGGTTGGGGAGGAGGGGGGCATGGGGAGGATGGTTGGGTTATGGACATTAGGGAGGGTATGTGCTATGGTGAGTGCTGTGAGGTGTGTAAGCGTGACCATTGACCCCTGTGGCAAATAATACATTGTATGTTAATTTAAAAAAATAATACTTTTTTTTGAATTAAAAAAAAGTATTTACTTGGAAAAATATTTGCTTTTGTTTGTTGGTTTGTTGCCTATTGTCACATTCTGTAGGTGCTGATACAGACCTCATTTTAGAACATATGATGTATACTTAAATCTAAGAACATCTACGTGGATGTGTTTAAGCAAGTAGATGGTCTGCATAATAGTATGTGCTTGGAAAAATAGTATGCAAATGTAATTTACCAAAAAGCTCTTAAATTATGCAGCATTTTAGGAATGAAGTGACTTTAGAAACATTGCTAAAATAATATAAGCTTTTAAAGTACCTGGCACAAATAGGCAAACTAAGGTTTTAGAAGTGTTCTGACACCTTTTAATACAGTGACAAGGCAGAGAAATATATGGGTCATAGGCCTTTTAATGTAAAGTTCTCTCCAGGGGCACCTGGGTGGCTCAGTGGCTTAAGCCTCTGACTCTTGGTTTTAGCGAAATCTCAGGATCTCAGAGTCCTCTCTGAGATCTCAGCGTTCATGCTCTCTCTCAAATAAATAATAAATAAAATCTATATTTTTAAAAAAGTATCTCCAAACCAGATCACTGTCTGCATTATATATAAAAATACTCCAGTTTAAACAAAACACTTAGAAATGCATGAGTAGGGGCATCATGACTCAGTGGGTTGAGCTTTGGACTCTTGATCTCAGCTCAGGACTTGATCTCAGCATCCTGAGTTCAAGCCCCACCTCAGGGATGCTGGGTGTGGAGCCACTTGAAAAAAAAAAAATGTGTGAAGAGAATAATTTTCATAATTTAGCCTGATTTTTAAAAGCCATTAATTCTAGGTTTGCCTAGGTGTTTCAGTTGGTTAAGCATCCCACTAATGATTTCAGCTCAGGTCATGGTCTCAGGGTCCTGAAATCAAATCCCACAGTAGAAGCTCAGCCTGGAGCCGGTTTAAGACTCTCTCCTCACTTTGCCCCTCCTTGCTTATGCTCTCTCTCAAAAACAAACAAACAAAAAAAGCCATTTATTCTAAAATATATGTGAAGATTTAAGGAATATTAAATTTTACCAAACTGTGGTAGACTGGGTATCATTTTTTAAATATTTATTTTATTTTATTTTTTAAGTAAACTCTATGCCCAATGTGGAGCTTTAACTCAGACCTTAATACCCAGAATCACATGCTCTACAACTGAGCCAGCCAAGGGCCCCTTTATCATTTTTTTGTATACAAAAATGTGACAATTTTGGTATTTTAGCAAAACTAGTGTTTTAAATAAAGATGTTATGAATTGTATAACAGCAAACTTTGGGGTTAATTTTCTACAATGAAGAGAAGAACAGGGGCACCTGGGTGTCTCAGTTAGGCATCTGCCTTCGGCATAGGTCATGATCCTGGGGTCCTTGGATGGAGCTGTGCATCATGATCCCTGCTCCACGGGGAGCCTGTTTCTCCTCCCTCTGTCTGCTGCTCCCCCTGCTTGTGCTCACTCTCTGTCAGATAAATAAATAAAATCTTTAAAAAAAAAAAAGATAAGGACAAACAGTAAAATTATAACTTATGGGTATAATATAAATGAAGTATAGTCTTATTTATAACACAGCAAATAAAATACTTTTCTTTGAAATGGCAAATTTCAAAAGGTTTATTTGTATTTTATAGGAATTATTTATGACAGGAGAAATCAATCACACTTTTTATTCTAACAAAAATAATCATCATGTTTATTTTACTTCACTAAATTATTTTATGGTAGTAGACAAAGAAGGACTAGGAAAAAAGGATAGGCCAGAAAGATATCAGTCATTTTAGTCAGAAAGAATACAACTATTTCTCAATACTAACATATCTTATTACATAAATAAGTGATTTGTAATTTTCCACATTTCAATCGCAAAGTCTACCACTTGCATCCAATGATAAAGAAGATAAATGAGTAAACTATATAGTGTTAGATAATAAAAAGTGGTAAGCAGAAGAGGAAAGCACAGATGAAAGGTATTGAAATTCTAGGTAGGGCAGCCAGGGAAGGCTTACTTGAACAAAGGTCCTGTAGCAATAACGCACTAAAGACCAGTAGGAACGGTCAGAACGTGGTAGCAGTTGAAGCAAAGTGAGCTCGGAGAGTAGTAGATGAGGTCAAAGAAATAACAAGGACAGGTGAAAAACCTGTGGGTGATTGTAAGAACTCCAGCTTTTATTCTGAGGCCACTGAAGGGATTTGAGCTAAATTAGGAAGCTATTCCTCGGTTGGAAATTTAGAGGAATCCATATGTAGAGATGCTATTTAAAGTTATACACTGAATGAAGATTCTTCATCCAGGATACAGATATCTTTGGAAACAAATATTCTGATAAATTTTAGTTCATTTCCTTCCCTTCTTTAATCATTGAGTAAGTACTAAAACGTTTCTACCACTAAATACTTTTTGTAAGGACATTATACTGTGTTTGCAGGGTCAGTTAACATTGAATCTATTAGTGGTAAAAACTTCTGTAACCCTTGAGTACTGAGTAAGGTATAGAATGTTGAATAATTATATCGTACCCCTGAAACTAATATAACTGTATGTTAATTATGCTCCAATAAAAATTGTTCTAAGCTTTTGTAACTCTTAATTTTTAATAAATTTTGAATTAACATTATTGGTTATTGGTAGTATTGATTAATTGATTAGCCAACACCAACATAAGAGCTGAACATTTCTCCTGGGGTAAGAATGGAGAGGAGAAAGAGAATTTGGAAACCTCCTTTTAGTGTGGTTGCCCTCCTTTTTTTAGTTGTGTTTATTTCATCAGTCTTTATTTCATTTTTGTAGCCACTACATTTCATCAATTCTGGACTGCTACTTTTTACTTTAACTCTACAATAAATATCTGTGATAACATTTCTCTTCTGACTCATACTCTCCTCCACATTGCACACATTCTGACTTCTATTTAAATTTCAGAATATATGAGAGAACAGAGATCCACCAATGATTTAATTTGAATCACATAGCAAGTTAATAAATGGGAAAGCCAGGATCTTCCCCTAAGTGGCCTGAAGTGATCTCTGAAAATGGTTCACTATTCACTTGACCCAGGAAACCCTAAAAATCATGCAAATTAAGATATTCAAATCTTTGTGTTCACTTTTAGAACACATGTGAAACTGACCAGGCAACCAATGGTTTGCACATCTGAAAAGCTATCAAAGTAATCTGAAAGATTCACTCTGCAGAAGCAATGTGTGCCATTCCCTAATTACAATGGTGGAGTTGGTAGGTGTGCCCAGGCCAAACACTGGGACTGCACACAGGATCAGTGGCCCAAAAAGAGAGTTGAATTTTTACTGCGGATGCTTAAAAATGCAGGCAGTAATGCTGAACTTAAAAGTTTACTTACTGCCTTCTGCTGGGGTCATGATCCCACCGTCCTGGAGAGGCTGAGAGAGTGCTCAGAAGAGAGTCTGCTTCTCTTTCTCTCCATTCCTGCCCCCTGCTTTTGCGCTTTTTCTCTATCAAATAAATAAATAAAATCTTTTAAAAATAATTTTTTAAGGATTTAAAAAATAATTTTTTAAGAATTTTAAAAATTTATTTGACAGAGAGATAGAGAGATCACAAGTAGGCAGAGGCAGACAGAGAGAGAGGGGGAAGCAGGCTCCCTGCTGTGCAGAGAGCCTGATGCAGGGCTTGATCCCAGGACCCTGAGATCATGACCTGAGCCAAAGGCAGAGGCTTAACCCACTGAGCCACCCAGGCTCCCCTAAAAAATAAATTAAAAAAAAAAAAAAAAAGATTTTGTTTGTCAGCATAAGCAAGAGCAAGGAACCTGATGTGGGACTCAATCCCAGGACACTGGGAACATGACCTGAGCCAAAGGCAGCTACCAAATAAATTAAAAAAAAGAAAAAAAAGCCAGCGGGCATCTGGGTGGTTCAGACTGTTAAGCTTCTGCCTTCAGTTCAGGTCATGATCTCAGGGTCCTGGGATTGAGCCCTGCATTGGGCTCTCTGTTCAGCAGGGAGCCTGCTTCTCCCTCTCTCTGCCTACTTGTGATCTCTGTCAAATAAATAAATAAAATCTTTTTTTAAAAAAATGAAAGCCAAGCAACTCAGCATTATTTTTTTCGAAAATAATACCTCAAAACTTTATTCCATTTAAAACCTATGAATATATGATAAATATACTAGCCAGAGGAGGCTCATTAAAAAATTACACCTCGGGATGCCTGGGTGGCTCAATCAGCTAAGCTGCTGCCTTCGGCTCAGGTCATGATCCCAGGGTCCTAGGATCAAGTCCTGCATTGGGCTCCTTGCTTGGCAGGGAGCCTGCTTCTCTCTCTGCCTCTACGGCCATTCTGCCTGCTTGTGCCTGCACTCACTCTTGCTCTCTCTCTCTCTCTGACAGATAAATAAATAAAATCTTTTTAAAAATTACACTTCAAGGATACTTGGGCAGCATGAAGCAATGCAGCATAGTTAAGAACATCTTTATGTTTTAAATTAATTAATTGGAGAGAGAGGGTGCACAAGTGAGCACAAGTGAGAGAAACCCTCAGCAGGACTCCCATGAGCGCAGAACCAAACCTGGGGCTCAGGACTCAATTCCACAACCCCTGAGATCATAAGCTGAGCTGAAACCAAGGGTTTCAGTTGCTTAAGCAACTGAACCATCAGGCACCCCAAGAACATACATCTTAAATACTAAAGAAGTAGACAGAAGAACTTAGAATATATTATTCAGAAATGCAATTTTCAAAGCAATCTGTAGTCAAGTATGGAAGCACAAAAAATGTAACTAGATTCTACACATCTCGTCTAGTACCACAAAAGTAAAGGCAAATTTTATTTATAATATATTGGGGAGGGGATGTCTCTGTTATACATAGCTTTTAAGCAATTTCTCTTCTGTTCCCCACCAAACTGAAAAAATACTCATTGCCTATTTCTCACTTCTCAATCATGCAAAGAACAGAATTACGGATTTTGTTTACCTTCCTCCAAATTCACACTCCCAAAAAAAACTGCCATCGCAGAAGTTAGAGAATCTTTCCAATTGTCAAATCTTTTCATCTTCACCTTTTGAGATCCTTTTGAAACATTTGGCACTACTTACCACCACCAAACTTCAGGTGTCTTCGGGTGCTTCAATCTTTTCCGAAATGCTTTTTTCTCATTCTGCTCCCAAACAGCTGTCTCTCCCTTCTCCCACCAGAAAATTCTTTCAGAGCAGTAACTGCTTTGTACCAACTCATGCCACCTAATGGCTTAATAGAATTCTAGAGTTATTACAGTATCTGAGAAATATCTTTTGTATTTGATCCTTCCATTTCCATTACCAGTATCTTAGCTGAGGACATTACTTTTCATTTGGGTCACTGGATCCAAACCTGGTTATCAGAATCTCCTGAAAAGCTTTTTAAAAACAGATTGGGGGCACCTGGGTGGCTCAGTTGGTTAAGCCTCTGCTTTTAGCTCACATCATGATCTCAGGGTCCTGGGGTGGAGCCCTCGGTCCAGCTACATGCTCAGCAGGGAACCTGCCTCTCCCTCTCCATCTGCCCCTCCCCTCCTCCTTCTTGTAAATAAATAAAATCTTAAAAATCTTTTAAAAGTAATACAATCTTTTAAAAAAAGAACAGATTAGGGTGTCTGGGTGGCTCAGTGGGTTAAAGCCTCTGCCTTCAGCTCAGGTCATGATCTCAGGATCCTGGGATCGAGCCCCACATCAGGCGCTCTGCTTAGCAGGGAGCCTGCTTCCCTCTCTCTCTGATTGCCTCTCTGCTTACTTGTGATCTCTCTCTCTGTGTCAAATAAATAAAATCTTTTACATAAATAAATAAATAAAACAGATTAGTAGATCCCTGCGCTCCCTCTAATAAATAAATAAAATCTTATTTAACAAAATTAGTAGGTCCCTGGAATTTGCACTTTTAATGACCTTCCCAAATGACTTCTAAATTTAAAAAGCACTGATACACATCAGTGGGTCTCAAACTGTAAGGTGCATCAAATTTTAGCAGAATCATATACAGGGCTTGCTAAAGCACACATTTCTGGGCCCTGGTTTCAATGTCTTAGGTCTGGGATGGTGCCTGAGAATACACATTTCTAACAAATTCCCAGGCGATGCTGAGCTGCTGGTCTGAGGACCACTCTGAAAACCACTGATTTAGATCTTTGCTGTAATTGCTTATTTGCTCTTTGCTCTTTCTGCTCAGGCTCTTCCCTCTCTAATCCATCCTTGCTGCACCAGAGGAGCTGTCCTTGATTATGATTAATTTATGGAAAACACCTCTCACAGTCACTGGTCACAGTCACTGGTCAATTGTAGATGCTTATAAAGGTGTGCCAAATTTGAAAATGCCGTTCATATTAACAACAAAAATATTTTATTCTTATGGCTGAGCATAGCAAATAATAAGTCCTTCTGTAATTTAGCCCCAATCTCCAAATATACCTTCCCTCCACTTCCTCTACCCCCATCCCTGCATCCTACATTGGCCAAAGTAAACTACTCACACTATTCCCTCATATTCATATCATCTACCACCTCCTTATATGTAAAAATTATTACAACATCCCCATAAGTATCCCAGGAATTATTAGAAACTGAACCATCTTCACTTAATCTATGTTATAAGACCATTATAAAAGTGTCCCCAAACATAAAATCTATTTAAAATCTATATCAAAATCCTTTAGTAGAACTGGGAATTTACCCTAAAGATAACAAATGTAGTGATCTGAAGGGGCATGTGCACCTGAATGTTATAGCAGCAAGGTCCACAATAGCCAAACTATGGAAAGAACCTAGATGTCCATCAACAGATGAATGGATAAAGAAGATGTGGTATATGTATACAATGGAATACTATGCAGCCACCAAAAGAAATGAAATCTTGCCATTTGTGACAACGTGGATAGAATTAGAGGGTATTATACTTAGCGAAATAAATCAATTGGAGAAAGACAACTATCATATGATCTCCCTGATATGAGGAAGTGGAGATGCAACATGGGGCGTTTGGGGGGTAGAAAAAGAATAAATGAAGCAAGATGGGATCGGGAGGGAGACAAACCATAAGAGACTCTTAATGTCACAAAACAAACTGAGGGGGGTCTGGGGGAAGAGGATAGGGAGAGGTGGTAGGGTTATGGACATTGAGGTGGATATGTGCTATGGTGAGTGCTGTGAAGTGTGTAAACCTGGTGATTCAAGACCTGTACCCCTGGGGCTAATAATACATTATATGTTTATAAAATTTTTTTTAATTTAAAAAAATAGTAAAAATGCTTTAGTAGAGCTACAAATTGGTATAACTCTATTCCCATAACTTCCTCATTATTTCTCAAGCAGGCATTAATTTCTAGGACTTCAGAAATAACAAGTATGTCATATTTAGCATATTTTTTTCCAGGCAGTAGAGGTTCTCATTTAAAATGATATTGCTTACACATTGAAAAAGAAAAAAAAATCAAATACATAATTTATTTAATCTTCAAAACCTAGTGAGGTAGATAAAGGCAGATAGATTTAGGACTAGAGGTTAAAGTTTATTAAAGTTGCACAGCTAATAAAGCTGGTTCTCAAATCCAGGCTTTCTGGTGCCTAAGAAATCTAGCATTTAGCATCATGTCCTATTATAGATTTACTTGGTAAATTTACCATCTCAAATCAAAGTAAGTTTTTATAGTAAACCAGTTCCAATTTCTAAAATAGCATTATCAAACTCTTCAGGATAGAACCCTCTGGCCATATTTTGCCCTGATCTTGCATTTGGCTCAGATAATGTTATTAATTGCCACATGTGAAAACTGTTTACACAATAATCCAGATTTCTAGCTTCTCTTTAAAATAATCAGAAGTACATCCATTAGCATAGCTACTATCAAAAATAATTTTTAAAAAACACAGAAAATAACAAGAGTTGATGGGGATTGTGGAGGAACTGGAATGCTTATTGATAGAAATGGAAAACTGTGCAGGTACCATAAAAAACAGTATCGCAGTTCCTAAGAAAATTTAAAAGGGAATTATCATATCATCCAGCAATCCTACTTCCATGGATATACCCAAACAAATTGAAAGTAGGGTCGTAAGCAGATATTTGTATATCCATGCTCTTAGCAGCATTATTTATAAGTCAAAAAGTAGAAGCAACTCAAGTATCCATTGACAGATGAACAAAAAAAGTATATACATACAACAGAATATCATTCAGCCTCTAAAAGGAAGAAAATTTTGACATACTACAAGATGGATAAAACTTGAGGGTATTATATTAAGTGAAATAAGCCAGTGACAAGACAAATACCACTGAGATTATCTAGTCAAATTCATAGAGACAGAAAGTAGAATGGTGGTTTCCAGGGGCTGGAGGAAGAGTGGACTGAGTTAAATGGTATATATAGTTTCAGATTTGCAAGCTGCAAAAGTCCTGGATATTGGTTATACAACATAAATATACTTAACACTACTGAACTGTATACTAAAACCCAGTTAAGATGGTAAATTGTGTTTGACCACAAATAATATTTTTAAATTATAACATAAAATTTAAAACATTTTTAAAAAAGAAGTCAGAAAATGCATCAACATTGGACCTACTTTAACACTGCAAGCAGCCTCCAGGGCCACCTGGTTCAACTCTCCCAATTTTCTCCATGGTACTGAGGCCAAAATGCCAACTGACAACTCCTCCAGTTTTCACTGTCAGTTCTTCAGCTGGTTCTCACATTTCTGTTACAGCCCAGCCACTGCTAGTAGTTGAGTTTGCATCCTTTTCTCTAGCTTATGAATCTACAGGACCCTTATAAAATCTTGTTAATTCCTAATCTATCCTATGAATTTAAAAATAATCACATTTTTTCACCTTAACTAGTCTTTATACAAAAACAGTTCCAAAGATGTTATTTATAGTCTAACATACAATTCTAATGTCAAGTCTTTCTTTTTTTATTTAGCTATTTTAAAAATAGTTACTTTAGGGGCGCCTGGGTGGCTCAGCCGCTGCCTTCGGCTCAGGACATGATCTCAGGGTCCTGGGATCAAGTCCCGAATCGGGCTCTCTGCTCAGCAGGGAGCCTGCTTCCCTCTCTCTCTCTCTGCCTGCCTCTCCGTCTACTTGTGATTTGTCAAATAAATAAAATCTTTAAATAAATAAATAAATAAATAAAAATAGTTACTTTAAAAACGTCCAGGTTTAAATGCACTGATTGGATTATTCAAAAACTCTTGAGTTGTTCTATGTTTATAAACTCACCTATTAACTTTACTTTAAAAAAATTTTGTTTATAAGTGTGCTTCCTCCATTATATTGTGATCTTCTGGAAGGCAGAAAATAGATTTTATTCATCCTTATATTCCCTAGGCTGTCCTAGGGTGTATGGAACACAACAGATACTCAGGAGACACCCTCATTCCTACATTCTCAATCTGCAAGTTTTTGTTTTTGTTTTTAAGATTTTATTTATTTGTCAGAGAGAGAGAAAGAAAGAGCACAGGCAGGCAGAGGTAGAGGAAGAAGCAGGCTTCCAGCTGAGCAATTAAATGGGGGTGCCTGGCTGGCTCAGTTAGTAAAGCATGCACTCTTGAAGTAGTAGGTTTGAACCCCAAACTGGAACCAAAAATACACCAGTCCCCTGATGTGGGACTCGATCCCAGGACCCTGGGATCATGACCTAAGCCGAAGGCAGATGCTTAACTGACTAAGCCACCCAGATATCCTGGGTTTTTGTTATTTTTATATAAAGCAGTAAGACTAAACTAATGGGACTTGCTACTTACCTTTTACATATGGATTACTACCACAAATAGTATTTTTAAGAAGTACGGCCACATTAAAGAGCATTTCTTTTTTTTTTCTTTTCTTTTTGTTAGTAATCTCTATACCCACATGGGGCTCAAACACATGACCCCAAGATCAATAATCATATGCTCTTCTAAGCCAGCCACATGCCTTCCCTTTTTTCTTATTTTTTAAATATATTTTAAGCAATCTCTACACGCAACATGGGACTCAAACTCACAAACCCATGATCAAAAGCCATATGCTCTACTGACTGAACTGGCCAGGCACCCCTCTTTTTTCTTATTCTTTTTAAAAGATTTTTATTTATTTATTTGAGAGAGAGAGCAAGCGAGTGCACAAGTGGGGTGAGGGGCAGAGGGAGAGGGAGAAGTAGAGTCTCTGCTGAACAGGAAGACCAAAGCAAGCCTTGATCCCAGGACCCTGAGATCATGACCTGAGCCAAAAGCAGACACTTATTTTTAAGAAATATGAATCATTCTATCAATGATTTAACTCATTAACTCAATAACTTCTTGTATTATATATTAAATAGAGTAAGTTTTTATTCCCAAAGGTATTCTCCATTTTCATTAATTTCTAAATACCACTCAAAACTTAGTTCCTGAGTATCTTATGTAAAACAAAGTAGTTTTGCAAATAACACATATATCCATTCTATCAAAGTACATCTAAATTAATTTTCTAATATTTATTTTTGAAGGTAAGTGGTATTCATATAGATCTAAATATGTATGACAGCAACCATCCCCAAGTTACCCATCTGGCTCACTTCTGAAATGAAGAAAGAGTGTTAAGCCTTTGGAATTCCATTTCTATATGGTAAATTAATTTCGATCTTTAATTTCATTCAACTTAAAAAGTAGCTTCATTCCTCTCCAAGACATAAAAAAGAGGTCAAGAATTGGGAGCTAGTCATCCTGGTTTTAAATTCTGTTTCTATCACTTTTGAGTCAAGCTCTCAGCTTTCTCCCATCTATAAAATTATAGTATACCTCCTTTGTTAGATTGTTATAAAGACTATGTTATATATGCATGAAAGGGATAGTCAACATGTTTATCTAAGACTCTTAATTATGGGGCACCTTGGTAGCTCAGTCGTTTGAGCGTCTATTCTCAGCTTGGGTTATGATCTCAGGGTCCTGGTATGGAGCCGGCATAGTGCTCCCTGCTCAGCGGAAAATCTGCTTCTCTCTCTCCTTCTGTTCCCCCACTTCATCTCTGGCTCCCACTTATACTCTCTCTCTCAGATAAATAAAATCTTTGGGAAAAAAAAATACTTAATTACTCAGAACATTTTAAACTTCCTGTATTAATTTGCATTTGTTAATAAATTATTACTTTGGCTAGCCTGAATTATTGGGCATTAACTAAGGCAAAGAGTGGAAACAGGGCACTTGGGTGGCTCAATCGTTAAGTGTCTAAAAAAAAAGGTGTCTGCCTTCAATTCAGGTCATGATCCTGGGATCCTGGGATCAAGCCCGGCATAGCACTACCTGCTCTGTGGGAAATCTGCTTCTCCCTCTGCCCCTCCCCCTGTTTGTGTGCTCTTTCTCAAATAAATAAATAAAATCTTAAAAAAACAAAAAACAAAAAACAGTAGAGGGTCACCTGGTTGGCTCAGTCATTAAACATTTGCCTTGGGCTCAGGTCATGATCCCAGGGTTCTGGGATCAAGTCCCGCATCAGGCTTCCTGCTGAGCAAGGAGCCTGCTTCTCCCTCTCCCTCTACTGCTTCCCCCACCTTGTACTTTCTCTCGATCTCAAAAAAATAAATAAAATTTTAAAACAACAACAACAAAAAAACAGTAGAAACAACTCTAAGATTATATTCAACTTAAAGCTAAAAAAACCAAGTTAATTATGCATCTATATTTATATATCCATGTTATTATTTAATGCAGTTACTTTATTTAAAAAGTGCAATTACTTTTAAAAACAATTATTTTTCCATGTATTTATGTCAGACATTAGGAACAAACTTTGAATTTTATCTAATGTGGAAAATGCATCTTCAGAGAGAATGAACTCGTTACATTTCAGGACTGAAAGAGTTTTAGGTTATCTTAGATTTTTTGAGGCCATTAGTTATGAAAAGATTTCCATTACCTTTCGCTTAAATCTTTAGAGCTGAGCTTTCCTTTTTTTCCTGAGCTTTTATTTTCCAAACATACTTTGTACTCTCACAAATAGTTGGCAAACAGTGATAAAGGGATGGAATGAGATTCATACACTCCTTTATTGTTTCAGAACTCCATTTTTTGCCACTTATATAGGCTAAGTGTGTTAAGATAGCTCTTGGGGAAAATATGGCTATTTTCTCAAAGTTATAAACTTCATTTATGTACATTAAGTCCAGATTTTATTAGATGTTTCTGATTCTCAAAAGACCATTATTAGACTATGTTTCACTTAGGCTTTATAAAATAGCATAATAAAATAGCATAAGTAGGTATAAAGCTGAAACACAAAGAACATACATCTTTCTTCTCCCCCCCATACATAATTCTTTCAAATGTCAAGACGAGTGTCATGCTTCTTTCCGTACAGCCAAAAGATTTCTAAAACTGTATACCAGGGCACCCCTGTAAATTAATATAGATGCCACACGATATTTTAAGTTTTTAAGAGAAACGTATCTGTTAGACATAACACAAACTACTATCTCAAGATACTTTATATTTTCAATATTTTTCCATGACAGTATATCTTTGCAAGACCAGGTTTTTAATAGTTGTGATAAAAAGTACTATGCGAACAGCATAGTGGAAGAGAAAATGATACTGATGGTGTCCAAGCTTATTCCAAGGTTTGAGAAGATGGCAGTGTTCACAGTTACTCATGGTTATGACAGAAATTGTTATTAAGTTGTCTGACCCCAACTGTTAATAAACTTGGCTTAGGTGTGCTGTGAAAAAGTTACTGAAACACTAAAGGGCACCATGAGCTGAGAAAGTTATTGGGGGCATATGTGGCATAGGCAAAAATACACTAAAACCAAAGTCACTTCATTGTTCATTTTCTACCTAAAAAATTCTGTAAACAGTTATATATGAAAGGGAAAAAAATATATACAAACATACATACAAAGTTTGCATTTTTATTGAAATCTTGTGTTAGGTATCAAACAAAATCTGCTTTCTTCAGATAAAAATATTCTCTCAGATGTCTCCAGATAACTGCTTAGTCTAAGTTGGTCCTTTAATGTCTTATTTTACTTTTATTGTCCTCATGAAATGTTCATATACACTCAGGATGTTCCCAAAAGAAATTTTATCGTGTAAAGGATCGTACATGACGACCTCTACCACTGCCTCCACTAACAAACTTTCCTCTTGAGCCTCCACTGCCGCTATTTGCACTTGCCCAGGAAGGTCCAAGACCCCCACGACCTCTGGAAGCACGGTCACGAGGACTTGGACGGTAGCCTATAAAAGAAAAAATATAATTTTTAGTCATAACATCCTTTCCTTTCCCACTATAGAAATGTAATCTATAAAACTGAACTCAAATTAAGACAGAAATTACTCATTGCCCCTTGAAAATCCGTGTGCTGGTTCTGTGAATATGGTGAAGATTGCTGAACTGTCCACTTTAAATTAAATTGTATGATATGTGAGAACTGTATCTCAAATAAAGCTGTTATAAAAAAGAAAGTGCTTTGGAGCCAAAAGCTACTTCTGATCAGAAGAGTTCCGAACTTGATATAGTAGTGTTTTAGGAAAAACAGGTTACATGCTTACACACACAAGACAATATTATAAATAAAAACAGAATATACTATATGAAGGTATCTCTATTATTAAAATACGTCGGTCAAAAAAGTACCTTAAGGATTGGCTTTCACTATTGAAATATAAAATAAAGCATGGGATGCCTGGATGGTTCAGTCAGTTAAGTGTCCAATTCTTAATTCAGCTCAGGTCATGATCTCGCAGTTGTGAGATTGAACCCCTGTGTTGGGCTCCGGGTTCAGTACAGAGTCAGCTTGAGATTCTCTCTCCCTTTCCCTCCGCCCCTCCTGCTCATGCTCTCTCTCAAATAAATAAATAAATAAATAAAATCTTTTAGATTACAAAGAATAGAGCACATAACTATGAAACTGCCCAGATTATATATATATATTCAGAATCCAATGTTGATTATTCCTAAAGGAAATACACATTGAGCATTCATTTGCAGATACAAAATTAAACTCCCTTTAGAATACTAAATCTATATTCGAAAATATTTTCTCCCAGAATGAGAGTATATGACATCCAACAATTTGAAAAGAAGGATTCACTTCTCTCTCTCAGCAGTATCAACTAGGAAGGATGTATACCTGTAGAACTAAGTGGCCGTAATGGTGGAAGAGGGCCCCTGTTAAAGTTGCTCTGGCCACCTCGACTTTCATTGTAAGTTCCTCGAGGAGTATTCTGAGCACTCCAACTGGAGCCTCTTGTTCCCTCCCGACGACTGTAGTTTCCTAAACACAGATAACACAATCAAGATCTACTACTTCAGTTGTATTACAAAAAACTCAACACTTGGGGCACCTGGGTGACTTAGCTGGTTAAGCATGTGTTTTGGTTCAGGTCATGATCCTGGGGTCCTGGGATGGAGTTCCACGTATAACCTAAAGTATAACTTCTACAAGTATACTCTGATAGTTTCTAAAAGTTTGAAGCATTTTTAAACAAGAATAATGTTTAACAGGGGCACCTGAGTGACTCAGTTGTTAATCGTCTGCCTTCGGCTCAGGTCATGATCCCAGGGTCCTGGAATCTAGCCATGTGTCGGGCTCCCTGCTCAGTGGGAAGCCTGCCTCTCCCTCTCCCACCACCCCTGCTTGTGTTCCCTTTCTCACTGTGTCTCTCTCTGTCAAATAAATAAATACAATCTTAAAAACAAATGTTTAATAAATCACAGAAGCAAAAAACATCATGCAATAACTAAAAGCAGCCACCTTTAACAATCCATAAAACAAGTTTTGTGGGGTTTTTTGTTAATTCCATAACTGTAGCTTTAAAAAGAGGTAAGATTTGTGTTTAAAGCTCTGCTGTGCAGTGGTCGCCCTAGGTCCCATATGGAGGATGGCATTTTGAAATAAGTATGACACAGGTGTACAACGTTGGAAATGGAATTCAGTAACAGATAAAATCTTGAAGCAATTTAAAGGAGATTAAATGGGGGTGCCTGGCTGGCTCAGTTAGTAAAGCGTGTAACTCTTGATCTTGAAGTAATAGGTTTGAACCCCATGTTGGCTATAGAGAGTACTTAAAAATAAAATTAAGGGGGTGCCTGGGTGGCCCAGTGGGTTAAACCGCTGCCTTCAGCTCAGGTGCCCTGCCTCTCTGCCTACTTGTGATCTCTTTCAAATAAATAAATAAAATCTTTTAAAAATAAATAAAAAATAAAATTATGGGGAAAAAAGGATTAAATACAACATCAAGAAGCAAGTAGATAAGGGACCCAATGGTGAACTACACAAAAGAATCCTAAGAGGGGTTGCCTGAGTGGCTCAGTTGGTTAAGCAGCAGCCTTCAGCTCAGGTCATAATCCCAGGATCCTGGGATTGAGCCCATGTTGGGCCCCCTGTTCAGCAGGGAGCCTGCTTCTCCCTTTCCCCACTGCTCATGCTTCTGCTCCTGCTCTCTCTCTCTCTCTCTCAAGTGAATAAAGAAACTCTTAAAAAATCCTAAAAAAATTGTTGGTAAGTGGAACTTACAGATACTATTCAGAATGTATAGATACTTCTCAAAAAGGATAAATACAATTCCCAATGTGAAAGAGGACATAATTAGCCAAGTGACTTCTTTTAAACTTATCACTAAACAGGCAATTAATTAAACATTAACTTAAAGATTTTTTCTATCCAATAAAGTACTCTGCAAATAGTTAACCACTGGTATGAGGTAGTAGCTTAATTGTAATAACTGAAAAATACTTCATTGGAATCATTTACATCTAAATCACTTCTATTCAATACTCTAATATGCCAATACTCTAAAAAGAAATGCTAAAAAGTCACCTTTTGAAGCAGGTGGTGTGAAAAACCTATTCTGACTGTGAAAAGCACCCCGTCCTCCTCGATTGCCTGAAAATCCACCACGAGAAGAAATCTTCTGTGATACTTTGAGTGGCCGTTTGGGTGGGGGTATTCCATCTTGAGGGACCACTTCTTTACTCTCAGCCGCAACAAAGTCATCCACGTGCATAGATGGTGGTCTGCTTGTGTTCTGTTTTCTCTGACGAAAAATATCATGGGGTCGTATACCCTGTCCAAATCCTCCCCTGCCCCTTCCTCTTGGTGGCGGCACAACATGGGCTCGTTTGGCAGGTTCAATGTATTCAGATTTCCCACTATTAAAACAAAAACACTCCATGAAAACTTTTTTTTTTTTTCAAATTTCCAGTGAATATGTAAGTTAAAGTTTGCAATACTGAAAAATCCATTTCAATTACTTCTTCATTCAGTTGTGTTAATGGTGCAAATATCTGTTACTCTCCAGGGATACACAACAAAACTAGCTAAGAATGGTACTCACATTCTATAGCTATGATTAACCATTATTTAAAATAATACAGCTCACCACTTGTTCAAACCTTCCAAAGTCTCATAAAGTAGAACAAGGTGACAAATGTACTGGGTATATCCTGGTCAAAATATTATCTTTAAAAAAAAAAATCCAAACAATATTCATGACTCATGTATTACATCACCTTCCTTTTTTCTCTATAGTTATGTGGCTATCTTAAAGTACATAACAATAAGTAAGCTTCCATGACCATAATCAAGATCTTCCGTATAATAAATTTTACCTTGAAGTTATAAAGGTCTCATGCTTGTGCTTCCCAAGTTTGAATCCTTTAGTGGTCTTAGTTCTCCCTGGAGATGATGGCTCTGACAAGAATGAGCGCTCTAATTCTGAATGCAAGTCAAAGTCACTACAGCATTTTTCAGAGAGCTCAATTAAGTCAACCTTCACCTGTAGTCATAAAAATTAAACAAAATGAGAAATACATCTTACATTAATTACTAATGTAACATTCTATTACAGGAATTTGTATTTCCTATAGATCATATTTAACTCTCATAATAAATAAATTATAGGTCTGCTCCTTTCCCTCATCCTTTCTTTTTTTTTTCTTTTTTTTTTTTTTTTTAAGATTTTAAGTAATCGTTACACCCAACATGCATGCTCTGCCAGCTAAGCCAGTCAGGCATCCCTTTCCTTCGTCTTTTCAAAAAGCAACATCATTGGTAGTTAAAGAAAAAAATCTTAGGAATTCAGATGAATTTTGGGGTGGGGTAGAGTGGCATTTCTCCCCAAAGAAGGGCTGTCTGCTGTCTGACAGGAACTCAGGATTTATCTATATAAATTAACAAAGTAGCATCTCCAAAACTCTTCCAAAACAATCTGAAAATAACATACTTTGTAAGCCTTGTATAGTCACAATATCTGTAATAAAAGGATTCTGTGCCACAGTTCTCAAAGTTCCCTGCATTAAGTGATGGTCTAATCTAAGTTTACTTCCAAAGAAATAAAAAATTATGTTTACTTAAGTCTTATTTAAATTTAGCAAACCCAAGACCCCAAATTTTCCAAACCATGTAAAGTTCTAATCTTCATCGCAAGATAGTTGTGTTTCGACATAAAAGTTATGAAACAACAACTTCTAACACAAATATTTTCGATCTGTGATACTAAATATGGTAGCCACTAACCACACATGCCTATTTAAATTAATTAAAATTAAATAAAAAATAAAATTCAGTTTCTTAGTTATATCAGCAACATTTCATTACTCAACAGTCACTTAAGATTAATGGCTACTATACTGGACAGCGCAGGTTATTGAATATTTCTGTTACTGCATAAAGTTCTATTGGACAGAGCAGTTCTAAAAAAATCATTGAACAATTTACACTAAAAGAGAAATTAAGTCTTGTTTTTAAATTTTTAAGTAAGCTCTACTCCCAACATGGGGTATGAACTCATGACCCCAAGATCAAGAGCCACATGCTGGAGCTGCCTGGGTGGCTCAGTTGGTTAAGTCTGACTCTTGATTTTAGCTCAGATTATGGTCTCAGAGTCCTGGGATTGAGCCCTGTGTCAGGCTTCCCTGCTCAGTGGGGACTCTGCTTTTCCCTCTGCCACTCCCCCTGCTTGTTTCTCTTGTTCACCCTCTCTCAAAAAAATAAATAAAATTTTTTAAAAAAGAAAAAAAAGAGTCATTAGGTTCTACTGACTAAGCCATACAGGCACCCCAAGAGGAATTAATTCTTTAACGCAATTTATTTTTTATTTATTTTTTTAAAGATTTTATTTACTTATTTGACAGAGAGATTACAAGTAGGCAGAGAGGCAGGCAGAGAGAGAGAGGAGGAAGCAGGCTCCCTGCTGAGCAGAGAGCCCGATGCGGGACTCGATCCCAGGACCCTGAGATCATGACCTGAGCCGAAGGCAGCGGCTTAACCCACTGAGCCACCCAGGCGCCCCTTTAACGCAATTTAAATAAAATCTTGTGAATATTTTTTAAAAAGGGAAAGGAGCCTTCAATATATTAAATATACCTTAAACGTAAAGTAAATAATTCTTTTAGTCTCATATGCAATGAGATATGATAAATACTAATACTCTTTGGACCACAGAATATCCAAATATATTTATTTTTTTGATCAAGAAAAAAAAATACATGGTACAGTAATATGTAATAAATCATCCTCCCTAATACAGTCTGAGAAGCATAAATCAGAGTGCTTTAAATTTTAAATGTTTATTTATACTCTTACCTGTTCGCAGCATTATGTTCAAGAGCATTTGTACCTATACTACAAGCAAGTTCTTTACATTTCCCCCAAATTAAGAGCCAACTGCCAAAATACTATTCCTCTCCTTAAACCCCAAATGAACTGTAATTTTGGGGGATACTTTTCTCTATTTTATACCCTAAAAATACAAGAAAAATGCTTCAGAGTACTTTAGCAAAAACATACTTTGTGCGTTAAAAAAATCTCATTCTTAAATATACAATCTAACTAGAAAGAACTGAGTGTTCTGGATACCATTAGTGGGTAATTGATACAAAAATAATGCAGTGCTTGTCCTCACATGGGCTTTTAACAGCCATACACTATCTAATTTGTTTTAGTGCTAACAATACACATAAAAAATGAAAAAAGTCAACAATAACTTTTTTCTAATATTTAATAATAAAATTATTTATACCAAATCCAGATCTGTATCAATCTCTTCAGCCTGAAATGGAGTGAACCACATGGATTTCAACTGATCATCCATGACATCAGCTAGCACATATGCAGTCCTAGAACAAGAGAGGTATTTGGTAAAACACTTAATTCCAAAATCAAATATTCCAAAATCAAATACCTTCTAAGCAAAATCTGTGGAAGGTACAATTAAAAATGCTACCCTCAAAACCATTAGCAAAATAAGTACTTAAAAACCAAGTTTATTATATTGTACCAACACATACAAAACTGTATTTAATTTTTCCAAATAATTTCATCAAACTGAATAGTCATTATGCTTCAAAAGTACAGTGCTTCAAAGATCAAGAGGCATATAACCTCTAGAACAGGGATCAGTAAACTATGGCCCCCATTCTGCAAACCTGCTTGTATATAGCCAATAAGCTAAAAATGCTCTATTTTTTAAAGTTTTTAAGTTTTTAAAAAAGCCATAAGAAACAAACAAGATGCTACAGAAGAATATGCAACAGAGGCCAAACATCACCTACAAAGCCTAGAATTTTTACTATCTGGTCCTTTACAGAAAAACAGTTCACTGGCCCTCTTTAGACCCCAGTCATTAAATAGACATTATCTACTTAACCAGAAAACTGTTTATTTTACCTATTGTTAAACAGATTCTGGAGAGACTCTGGAGCTGAAAGTACTGGTTCTACATCCTGGTCACCAAGGGGTAAAGGATCGCCAGATGATTCCAGCATCTGCTTAAGTCCAACTACATTGTCCAACAAAGAATCCAGATTGTCATCATCTTTTGAATGTTCCTAGAAACAGACAAAACCAGAGTAAGATGATGCAGGTAAAACTTGAACATTTATGCCCATAATCTACTGATTCTTTAGTAGAAAATGTTGTATTTTTTGATTACTAATAAATTTGGAATACCATCAAAAACTTATCAACTTAATATTAAACATGTTCAAATAAAACAAACATGAAAAACATTTGTCCTTTTATTTCTGAAGAAGGGTAGCAGGGGGTACCCTGCATTCAAACAATAGATAATTCAAAAACTATTGCCCTCTTCCTTAAGATTCATATTAGTTCATATTAGTATGGAGAATTTCACCCCAATTATTAATTTAAAGAGTATTTCAAACTTTTTAAGTACCAACTGAGGGTTCACTATCTAAAAAGGCCACTATGAAAAACTTGTATAGTCAAAAAGAGAAGATAAATTTATCTTGGGATTGAACTGTTTTTATCTTGTTTCTATTTTTTTCCTTTTTTTTTTTTTTACCAAAACAAGCTTCTCTAGTTCAAGGAACAAATTTTCTGGACTTTCTTCTTTGCTTTGTAGAAGCTGTTTTAACTCTGCAGCATTAATACTCATTGTCCGTGATGGATGAGCTCCCTCTACTTCCATGAGACCACTATCATCTCCACAACATCCCTGTAAATGTCACATACAAGTTAAATTTGAGAGCAGAGAAATTTGCAAAGATGCTTCCAAACTTATTCAGATATTTAAGCCATTTGCTGCAATCTTCCCCTCAATATTTTGGTTTTTACATTAATATAAATGGCTAGTTTTAAGAAAGTCAGCTCAAGACTGAAATACGTCTCTTTGAGTAAGACTCAAAAAATAAACAGGTAAACACACATACTCAATTGACTAGCAGCAGATTTCTCAACAAAAACATCCAATGCAAATACAATGGCACTTGCAGGACATGTAATATACTGACTGATACTCAATAAAATGCCTACTATAATAAAGAACTGATGGAACCTAAATTTATCTTTCTGGAGTTAAGGCAAACAACTAGAGAAAACAGTAACTACCATATTTATGGCTATATGCTGTCATGAAAAAAGTTATTATTTCTTGCTTTAAAAAGTAAACAATATAATATAATGAGTTTTGGCATGACAATAATTTAATATTAGAAAATTCATCCAGCTAACCAAGTCCTGATTCATGAAAATAAATCTATCCACATTGTCACATATGCTAGAACACTTAAGTAGTTCCAAATCTTTACAACACAATCTTATTTTATTATTTTTATTTAGGTCTAATTAACACACAGTATTATATTAGTTTCAGTATACAACAGTGAATCAATATTTGTATACATTGAGAACTAATTACTACAATAAGTCTAGTTACCATCTGTCACCATACAAAGAAAGCCGTCTCACAAAATCTAGGGTCAAATTTAGCACAATTTGAAGTATTCTGTATATACAATACTAACAGAAATAGTAATAAAGAATTTTTAAGAAGATTAAAAAAAAATACTATATAAAATTATTTCAGGAAAATGAAAATGAAAATTCTATCAAATTTGTGACATAGTTTCAAATCAAATTCTATTCATTTGTCAAGCACAGCTATTTGTATTAAACACATGCTTCATATTAAATATACTGCTTGTATATTAAGTATAATGTTAATTATAAATATTTTATATAGTATAATTATAAATAAATATTAAATATAAGGCTTGTATTAAATCATACAGGACATTGTATCAATACTCTGGGAAAAAGATGGAAAGACATGCTTTCTGACCTATTCAGAAAGAGGGGTGGGAAATGGTAAAAAGGCCTGTAAATGATCTATGAAAAAGAAATATAATAACATGTTTTAAAGTGTAGAGAAAGAAAGTGATCTCAAAGGCTTCACAAAGAGGGATGAATTAAACAGGAATTATGAACAGATTACTTTTATCGAGAGAGAGAGAAAGAGAGAGAGAGACCAAAAGTTAAGAAAAGCATCACAAGGAAAGATGTGTATATGTATGAAATTTAAGGATGATGGCATAGTATAAAATGTTTTCTAAGGAAGAAGTTGTAGCAAAGGTAGCTTTTTGGCCATAGAGTAAATAGTCTTGAATGCCATGCTAAAAAGTTTGGAATTTATTTAACAGATACCAAAAGTTATTTTAAGATGAAGGGACATGATCTGAGGTCTGATTTACAAAGATATGAACTCACACAGAGCTCTTCAGAAAATATGAGAGAAGTAAATGTTTGGAAGGAAACTGGAAAGAAGGCTGATGCAATACTCTGCAAGAAAATATCAGTAAAGGTATAAGAATTAATTTTTAAAAACCTATATATAAATTCTAGAGTGGAAAAGTACAGTAACTGAAATAAAAAACTGAGTAGAGGGGCTCAACATTAAAGATGGGTCAGCTGAGATGATCCACTTTAAGGAACAGACAGAAAAAAATGAAGAACCACAAACAAAACCTCAGAGACCTTCCAGGTACCATCAAGAGCATCATCATACATATAATAAGAATCCAGAGAAAGAGTCACAAAGAATATATGAAGAATTAATAGCTGAAAACACCCCAAATTTAATGAAAAACACTAACCTATACTTCCAAAAGGATCAACAAACTCTGAGAATAAACCCAAAGAAATTCATACTCAGACACATCATGATTAAACTATTAAGAACCAGACAGAGAATCTTTTTTTTTTCTTAAAGATTTTATTTATTTGACAGACAGAGATCACAAGTAGGCAGAGAGGCAGGCAGAGAGAAAGAGGAGGAAGCAGGCTCCCCACCGAGCATAGAGTCTGACTCGGGGCTCGATCCCAGGACCACAACCTGAGCCGAAGGCAGAGGTTTTAACCCACTGAGCCACCCAGGTGCCCCAAAGACAGAGAATCTTGAAAGCAACAAAAGAGAAGTGACTCAGCTAATCAAAGGGATCCTCAATAAGATTAACTATTTGTCATCAGAAACCAATGGAGGGGCACCTGGGTGGCTCAGTGGGTTAAGCCTCTGCCTTCAGCTCAGGTCATGATCTCAGGGTCCTGGAATCAAGCCCCGCACAGGGCTCTCTGCTCAGCAGGGAGCCTGCTTCTCCATCTCTCTCTGCCTGCCTCTCTGCCTACTTGTGATCTCTCTCTCTGCCAAATAAGTAAATAAAATCTTAAAAAAAAAAAAAAAAAGAAAAGAAAAGAAAAAGAAAG